>NW_015542495.1:1177379-1180237 GCF_001515605.1 Sinocyclocheilus anshuiensis
GACCGCATCTCGTGCTCCACTGATGACGCTCCCTGACGCACATCTAACATTGGTTTGTACTATTTTTGCATTCAAATGTAAATGTTTATTTTAAATTAGACTAATATTCATTCTTTACTCACAATCTCCTCATCACAGGCAGGCACAGCACTCATGTTTGTGTTTGTGTGTGCTGTCTCGTCACTCATAGCACATGCCTATATCGTGCACTATATCTAACATTTTTTATATCGTTATAGAAGAAGGTGTACCGTTGATAAATATCGATACCGTTTTATCGCCCAGGCCTAGTCTAAAACCTGTGCCGTTAAGTGTTATCACCGTACCGCCGTGATGTTATGCAAAACATTTTGTTTTACGTGGATATTGGAACACGAGTGAAGTAGGCTACATAATAAATAATAATTTGCCATTCAAATACATCGCGAATACGGAAACATTTGATTTTGTGTCGAATGACAGAACCAATTTTGGTTTCAGTTTCGTTTTAGCCTAAATGAATTCGTTTTGGCTTGTTGTTTATATAGCTATAGCTTATATTTTTAATTCTTGTTCTTTTCTAAATTCCCTTAATTGAAAGGCTTTGTTGTGGAGTGAGGGGAACTAAAATAGCCTAGCTATGTTTACAGTGTTTATTATAATGTTTGTAAACATTTCGCATCGGCATTAGGCCTATTTCTGAATGAAATAATAAAATGCGACTTATACGCGACTTATGTTTTTTTCTCTCTAAAAAACAATTTTTTTATAGGCGTATAGCGTATTTTAACCATGCAGCAAATCTTTTTAAATATTTTGATAAATTACTGAAAAACAAAAAAAGACTTTTTAAACCGTTTTACTGATTGTATTAATCGGTCAAAATTCTATACGGTCGGTTAACGGTTAACCGGTTAAAATGAACATCCCTAGTCCCACCATAAAAATATCTAGGAATAATACTCATAAAGCTATGATCTTTTAATTTACTGCATCCCTAAATTACCAGCAACCTTGAACAGACTGTACGGTGAATATCCAGAGACACATCATGTGCATCCAACCCTGTAATCGGTGAACCTGAGAGCTGTCAGGCATCATATTAATATTGTAGAAAGCTCGTAGATTATGACCATGTCTAGTGGGAGGTCAAGAGAGCAGTGAAATATGGCGTGGAATTCCACAAAAGCCATTCCAAGCAATTGATAAATGCCGCAGCAAATTTTTGAGGCACTCTACGCTCACGTGTCTGACAAGGAATGCGTAAATCTGCCTTCTGCTCCAAACGTGATGTGTAGAAAAACTGAGGACATAATGTTACATTTGTCATCTCACGTAATATGAGGGAACACTCTGAAACCAGTGTAATGTACTTGATGATTTTTGAATAAGATACATGCAAGAAACAGAAAGTGCAAGTTTTTGTATCAGGTTTTTATGTTCAGTTACTAAATATAATGGGAGAAGATGAAAAAATTAGGAAATTTACACAAAAGTGAGGAAGACTTGACAGTCGACAGTCAAAAAGGTTTTTTGAATGGGTTTTTGTTTAAATGCCGGAAATAGGGTCTGTGGTTAATACATACAGACCTTATTTTGTATTTATTTTTAAAATGTTTTTACTTCTCTTGAAAAAGTTAGTTGCTACCAAACAGTTAAATTGGACTACAGAGGTTGTCGGGGACATTAATCATCATCATGCCGAGCAGGTAAACTCGTCTATTCACTAATCCACTTTTACATCCTCATTGTGTTCAAAATCATGCTCTTGCAAAGGATTCTAACTCAAACTTTCAGGGAAAAGTTTTTTTAAATAGGCTAAATATCAAAAGAGCTGTCAGAAACTTAATGGTGGTGAAGTTCAAGTCATTTGACTATGGTGTAGTTTGTTTAAAGCCTATGTTTAGCTTTAGGCCTATTTCTAGTTATTGTATTTAGGCTTCAAAATTCATAAAAGTTCTGATCATTTGTGAAACTTATCATAATGAGCCAAACATGTAACAATCATAAACTTTTGTCGGTCACAGCTTTTTGTCGGAGAAAAATAGGGTGAGGCTAACTTCTGGTTTGGCTTACAAAAATACATCATCACTGCAGCACACTATGTTGACATTAACGCAAAGTCAAAATGTGTAATGGATCATTTCTAGTATCTAAATTACATGTATCCTAACACCTTGATACCATATTGTAAAAAAATTGGTCAAAAAAATTATTTGCCATCAGTTTGATAAATAAAATGGCGAAATAAGCACAAGGCTTTTCAGTGCAGCGATTTGATTTGTGTTGGGTTATTTGTGCTGTCAGTAAGAGTATATATTACACTGTAAAAAAAAAATTCTGTAAAATATATGGTAAAAAAAAACGGCAGCTGTGGTTGCCGGAATTTTACCATAAAAAATACGGTAGCAACATTTTAGGTTTTACGGTTTTAACTTAAATTTACAGTTAAATACCGTAATTTCATTAACTGAAATAATGTTAATATAACAACCTATTGAAGTACTGAAATCTGTTTTGTATCTTTGTAATACACTGATAACCACCAAATGCAGATGGTGATGAGAAAGTCACATGATGCACCAAAGCCCATCACAAGCAGCTTTTAAATAATAACATATATAGAAGGTGCACAGTGTCATTCACACAAACACTAAACACCATCATGGTAACGCACATGAAACTGAAATAATGCAATAAACATTAATTTAACAACATTAGTTGTAACATACAACCCTAATATACAAAACTGATAAGAAAAAACGAAGAAGAAACATAGTTATTTCAACAAAAAAAACATCAAATTTGAAATTCTGGGAATGTCAATTTACGGTTATTCACTGTAAATTATACGGTCTTTTTCACTTCCAAAAAAAAAA
>NW_015542495.1:1180250-1182261 GCF_001515605.1 Sinocyclocheilus anshuiensis
TAAGTTAAATCTGTAAAACCTACAATGTTGCTACCATATGTTTTACGGTAAAGTTCTGGCAACCACAGCTGACACTTTTTTTTTATTTTTTTTTTTACCATAAATTTCACTTATTTTATTATTATGACACACTTTTAGTATTCACCTCAACTTGTGATCAACTATTTGTGAGCTTTGATTCACCATGTGGCTTCTGATGTATTATTAAGGTTCAAAACAGAGTTTAGCTCTTCGACTGGTATTATATTAGTTAATGAAATATACATTTACTGTAAATTTAAGTTCAATCTGTCAAACCTAAGATGCTACTGTAACCTAAGATACCACAGCTGCCAGTATTTTTCTGGAAATATCACAGATTATTTTGTTCATTTTTATTTATTTATTTTTAGTGTATACAATATTTTCTTTTGATCTCGGCTGAAGTTATTTATCAAACAATGATCAAATAAATGAAGAAGAGCAAGAAGAGTCAATCCCTGCAAAGTAAAAACAGAAACAGAACAAATGAAATACAGACGTGATCGTGATGAAAAGAGAAGAGAGAATCTGAAAGAGCCAGTGAACACTTTATACTCCTGCAGTGAAATGCAACATAAAAAGCGTTTTGAAAGCCTGAACTCAGCAGAGCCACAAGTGTCCACGTCTGATGGCCGAGCGAGGCTGAGCCGAATTGATCCATGCCTTCGAAGAACAATGAGCAGCTCCTCGTCTCCAGAAGAAAGCCAACTGTGTCTGATAAAAATGAATATGGAATTAACAGCATGAAAAAGGGTGTGTAAAACACACCCAATCACAAGTGATTAATTTCTTTAAAACATACACTGTAAAAAAAATTCCATAAAATTTACAGTAAAAAATGGCAGCTGTGGTTGCTGGAATTTTACCGTAAAAAAATACACTAGCAACATTTTGGTTTTATGGTTTTAACTTAAATGTACAGTTAAATACCGTAATTTCATTAATTAATATAAGGTTAATATACCAACCTATTGAAGTACTGAAATCTGTTTTGTATCTTTGTAATAAACTGATAACCACCAAATGCAGGCGGTGATGAGAAAGTCACATGATGAACCAAAGCCCATCACAAGCAGCTTTTAAATAATAACATATATAGAAGGTGCACAGTGTCATTCACACAAACACTAAACACCATCATGGTAACGCACATGAAACTGAAATAATGCAATAAACATTAATTTAACAACATTAGTTGTAACATACAACCCTAATATACAAAACTGATAAGAAAAAACGAAGAAGAAACATAGTTATTTCAACAAAAAAAACATCAAATTTGAAATTCTGGGAATGTCAATTTACGGTTATTCACTGTAAATTATACGGTCTTTTTCACTTCCAAAAAAAAAAAGCTACAGGTATACTACCGTAAAATTACATGTAATGTCCAATACAGTTTTTCACTGTATATAGTAGGGGAATTTACCATTAACCATTTAACAGGTTTTTACTGTAGCATTTTTACAGTCTTTTATCACTAAATTCACAGTCATTTTTTTACAGTGTATTGTAGGGATGTGATGAGATCTCATGGCATGAGTGGGACCAGTCGGATCTTGCGAGAACATGACGATATCCTCGCAAAACAATTTGCTGTGTTTACATTAGAGCTGCACGATTAATCGTTTAAAGATCGCGATCTCGATTCAGACACCCACGCAATCTTATTCCTGAATGACAACGATTCAGCTATGTCTACTACGACTGTTGCACATAACGAGTGTCAGGAGCGTGACAATCACGTTTCGTCACTGCCCAATCATTCATGCTGCTGCTGATCCAGAAAGAGCAACACAAACCGTCAACCACACATCATTATTTCTGTGTTACAGACATTTAAATAACATAAGTACTGGGATAAAAGTTTATAGTTTGGATATAAACACTTATTCTCTACAGTAGCGATCAAAATGAAAGTATCTTAACACTAGTGCTGGGCGGTATACCGGTTCATACCGAATACCGGTGTTTATTTTTGTTATGATAT
>NW_015542495.1:1182272-1182882 GCF_001515605.1 Sinocyclocheilus anshuiensis
ATACCGCAATACCGGTGTATGTCGCTTAAACAACGTTCGGAACGCGACACTGTTTGAAAGGGGTAAGGGGTTCCTGTTGCACTGTGGTGAGGGAACAGCTGTATGTGTTACTAACCGTGAAAGTTCCGAAACTGGAAACTGAGAACTAATAGAACGTGATGATACAGAAGAACTCATCCACAATATCCACATTGACCGCCACAAATATCCACCGCCCCCTGCCATCAGCTCCCGCGTCTCACACACACGATCACGAAATTAGCACTAGATTTAGCAACTTTCAGACCCTTTTAGCGGCTTTTTTCCATAGAATATTCATACTGACAAACCAAGCGACCTTTTTGGACAAACCTTAGCTATGGTTCAGTTGGAAGATTTCAAGTGCTGTCCTGGGAACGCGAGGTCTGACTTTCCCGGAGAAGTGTCACCTCTCTCGGCGTCTGTTCTGTGCAGTAAGCGGCAGAGAAGCAGCGCATTCAGTTGGCCGCACCGCAGCCGACTCGTCAATAAATGAGTACAAAACAGCGTTTCCTAGCACCTGTCGCTTACTGATTGTTTGGAATTATAAAATATGAGCATAGTTCGTCTGTTAATATCACATGCACTTTTT
>NW_015542495.1:1183624-1184085 GCF_001515605.1 Sinocyclocheilus anshuiensis
CCTTTTCACTGTTGCACTGTGGTGAGGGAACAGCTGTATGTGTTACTAAGCGTGAAAGTTCTGAAACTGAATCTGTAGAACTAATAGAACGTGATGACACAGAAGAACTCATCCACAATATCCACATTGACCGCCACAAATATCCACCGCCCCCTGCCATCAGCTCCCGCGTCTCACACACACGATCACGAAATTAGCACTAGATTTAGCAACTTTCAGACCCTTTTAGCGGCTTTTTTCCATAGAATATTCATACTGACAAACCAAGCGACCTTTTTGGACAAACCTTAGCTATGGTTCAGTTGGAAGATTTCAAGTGCTGTCCTGGGAACGCGAGGTCTGACTTTCCCGGAGAAGTGTTACCTCTCTCGGCATCTGTTCTGTGCAGTAAGCGGCAGAGAAGCAGCGCATTCAGTTGGCCGCACCGCAGCCGACTCGTCAATAAATGAGTACAAAACAGC
>NW_015542495.1:1186603-1239103 GCF_001515605.1 Sinocyclocheilus anshuiensis
TTTTTTGTTTGTTGTTTTTTTTTAGTTTGTTACTCGGACGCAGGCAGTGCGCTGCATGAGACAAAGAAGTATAGCCAAAACAACCGCATAGCCGCTCTTTAGTGTAGATACATGTTGATTTTATCAGATGATGCTGCGATTATAAATGAGAGTGACTCCTGGTTAACATGTATTAAAAGGGGTCATGTTTAGTCACTATTTAGTGTGGTATTTTTTGACAATATTCACTCATCATGACAGTAAAATATGGCATTCTAAGTCAATATACTGCAGTATTTCCTCTCTCAATCCGTAGAAAATATGGTTAACACCCGTTCATGCATGAAAAAAAAATAAATACCGTCATGTACCGTGAAACCGGTATAATTTTGAAAAATACCCTTATATAAATTTTTGGTCATACCGCCCAGCACTACTTAACACGTGCGTGTATTGTAACGCTTATCCTCTTCCGCCAGGAGGTGGCGACAACTGCCCGTTTAAAAAAAGTATTTGTCATTGAATCATTCATTCAGGAGATTCCAATTGTGAAACAGGTCTTTATGAATTGAGACACTGACCCCTTCATTGATTTTTTTTTTTTATTTTGTCCAAATTAATATATATTTTAAAAAGACTTAAGCAATGAACATTTTGTCAGAACCACTAGTAAATTACGTTATTTTGTTTAGTTTCTAATCTTTTTTTTCTTCAGAATCGTGATCTCCAATTTATATATAAAAAACATGATTCTCAATTTATCCAGAATCGTGCAGCTCTAGTTTACATGTTGTTTATTGCTGCATATAATTAATTAAAACAGAAGTTTAATTTCATAAAGTACAAGATGATTTCAAAATGCACCTACATTTTTTGCATTTTGTGTTTTTCAGTTGAATAAAATACTATTTTTCCCTATATATTTCATCATTGAGGATTTCTTTAAAAAAAAGTCTAAAAATATCATCTCGTTCTCGTGAACCCAGTCTTGTGTCTCGTCTCGTCTCGTGGGATAAATGTCTCGTCACACCCCCGAGATTCCAATTGTGAAACAGGTCTTTATGAATTGAGACACTGACCCCTTCATTGATTTTTTTTTTTTATTTTGTCCAAATTAATATATATTTTAAAAAGACTTAAGCAATGAACATTTTGTCAGAACCACTAGTAAATTACGTTATTTTGTTTAGTTTCTAATCTTTTTTTTCTTCAGAATCGTGATCTCCAATTTATATATAAAAAACATGATTCTCAATTTATCCAGAATCGTGCAGCTCTAGTTTACATGTTGTTTATTGCTGCATATAATTAATTAAAACAGAAGTTTAATTTCATAAAGTACAAGATGATTTCAAAATGCACCTACATTTTTTGCATTTTGTGTTTTTCAGTTGAATAAAATACTATTTTTCCCTATATATTTCATCATTGAGAATTTCTTTAAAAAAGTCTAAAAATCTTGTCTCGTCTCGTTCTCGTGAACCCAGTCTCGTGTCTTGTCTCGTCTCGTGGGATAAGTGTCTCGTCACACCCCTAGTGTATTGTATACAGAACTGGATAGATTACTTACAAATTGTAGTTCATTACTTATTACAGAATACATGATGAAAGCTCTAGTCAGTAATCTAGGTTACTCATTTTAGGTAATGTATTTTGACTAATTTTTAGATTACTTTTATCTAACTTTTAAAGTTTTAAACTTACCACATTGACATAAAAAAGCAAAAAGAAAGAAATGATATTCCTTTATATCAACATCATAAAATGCATTAAACATTACATTAGATCAGGGTTTCCCAAACTGGTCTTAATGTAAGAACCAACAGTTACTGAAGGTCACTGGACGTGATGAACACAGACTATAAATCACCAGTGTTTAGTAACTTGCATAATTATTTGTTTCACACATGGTCTAATTGCTTAAAAGGTGTTTTTTTTCCCACCCAAATTCAGAAGCATTTAGCTACATGA
The DNA here is from genome assembly GCF_001515605.1 of Sinocyclocheilus anshuiensis. Lineage (NCBI taxonomy): Eukaryota > Metazoa > Chordata > Actinopteri > Cypriniformes > Cyprinidae > Sinocyclocheilus > Sinocyclocheilus anshuiensis. The sequence continues at coordinate 1,188,554 of NW_015542495.1, forward strand.
CCATTCAATATTATGAATATAGTCAAAGCTAAATGTTATGACACAAAATTAAATGAAATTAAAAGAGAAAGAGAATTTAAGAGAGAAAAAAAGAATTAGGGAGAATCAATACATTATGAATGATTACCTCCATTGTGTGAACTATATGTAATAATGTAATCCATAAAAAAAGTAGCTAACTGTAATCTGATTATGAGCATTATAAAATTAACATACTCTAATTTTGAGTACATGATTTTTGGAATTTGATTACATAATCAAAATACATGTAATCAGATACTACCTAGCTCTGATTGTATATTGCATATATTGTATATCACTCTTGGCCAATGAAATTAGAGGACCAGAACTAACCGTTATGTAATAACCTACATATAAAATGAGCTGTGTCCAATACAACAGAGGCCAACATCTGGAGAACTGTGGGTTGGCATAGACTGCTGAACATGACCAGGATCAACAGAAACACATGTGACCACTCACATTCTCACAGCTCGGGCAGTAATAGGTTTCTTTATTTAAACATATTTATCAATCTTACTGAAGCACATTTCAATGGCTTTTCAGAGAAGCACTTTTCACCATGCTTTTAGTTGCAAACAATTGCTCACTAAAAGTCCTTTTATATTTTGCAATAATAGGTTTGAAATTCTCACAGAATAATACAGTAGCGATCCATTCCAGGGAAAAGTAATACAAGATGACATGCACTCACACAATGTCAATGTGATTATTCTGTCGGATATCGCGTCCTTTATGCATTCAGCAACCTGAAGTTACATGGAATCAACCACCCAACAGGAGGAAATTAGATATAACAAAATGATGCATCATTCAGAAAAATACGTAATCATGTTCCCAGACCTCTACTGATGGCACATTGACATTTAGCCATCCTCATCCTTCAGTGAGCCACTAAAGATGACAAATGCAGGCAAGATTTTTAGTGAATAATTAAGTTTGGTCTGTTCCTCACTCAAAGCTATCATTCGACATCAAGATTTGGAAGTTATACTTGCTTTACTTTGATCAGCCCCCTGTCACTATATAGATACATTGTATAAAAAAAGAGCAGCGTGAACATTCTTCAAAACATCTTATTTTGTGTTTGGCCATACAGATTTGGAGTATGGCCAAACACAGCATGAGGGTGATTATATGCCTGAAAAATAATATAGGCCTACTATTCATAAAAAGCTGGCATAAATTTTGTCTACAAAATTAAAATTGAAGAGAAAAAAATATCTTAAGTATAACTAAATTATATTAATTTCTAATATATATACACTACTGTTCAAACGTAGTCTGACATTGTCTTGTACTCACCAATTCTGCATTTATTTGATCAACAAAAAAAACAAAACAGTAATATTGTGAAATATTATTATAATTTAAAAATATTTCCTATTTTAATATATATTAAAACTGTAATAATTATTGTGGTGGCAACGCTGAATTTACTCCAGCCTATACTCTAGTCTTCAGTGTCACAGCATTCTAAAATGCTGATTTTGGTGCTCAAGAAATAATTATTATCATCAATGTTGAAAACATTCGTGCTGCTTAATTTTGTTTGGGGGAAACCATGATACAATTTTTTCCGGTTTCTTTGGTTAATATAAAGTCTTTCCTGTCATTTATTGCAACCTTTCTTAATAAAAGTATTAACTTCTTATATATATACAGTATATATATATATATATATATATATAAAAGTGTCTACAAGTGTCTACAAAAGTGTCTATATAAAATTAAAGAAAAAACAAATATAATTATAATATTATAAATATTTTATAAATAAAAATATATATATTATATATTTTTTTTCATTGTTAATATCGTATAGCTAATTAATACTTGAAAAGCAACAAGGGAAGTATTTTACACAATTACTATTGTCTTTTATGTCTCTTTTCTCAGACAATTTTCTCTTTTCTTAGTTTTTGTTAACTTGTTCGGTATGTTGTTGTCACCTTTGCTCACCCCTAAAGTTCTGCTTTAAAACTGTAAAATAAAAAAGTAAAAAAGATGATGCAGATGTGATCCTGAGTCACATTTCCTCTCTAGACAGGTGATAGCACAAGGTAAATAAAAGACAAAACACCATCACGTCTAATGTCAAGAGTTATTATCTTGCTATGTATTGTGGCTTGATGCAGCATGAACGCTGACTGCCCTGCTTTCTGTTTGTCACTTGATTGTGTTTGTTTCTTTGGTCAACACTGCCTCTGTAAGGCCGAACAGTGACTGCACTCTACACCCTCTAGAGGCAGGATTATCCTCTGAAATGACTATAACAAACACTCTCTCACCTGTATCGAGTAGGCCGCTCCGGGGTCAGGGGTCATTGCCTCGTTCTGGACCGTGTTGTGCTGCGTAAGACTTTCTTCCATCTTCCTCTCCTTCTCTTCTCCATCGTCGTCATCAAGCTCATCCAAGCTCTGCAGAGAAATTTCAGGCTTGGTTAGTTTAGTTTGCTCAGATTGTCTGGGATTTGTGGATTAATTTCACATGACGAGAGAGTCTAATTGTGTTCTCTACACACACACACACACACACACACACACACACACATACACAAACAGACACAGGAAGTCTGCTACCGAACAACCTCTGTGGTATGAGTCTAGGGGATTTTTGGGAAGTGGAATGTCCCAGTGCACACTGGGAACAGAACATTTTACATGTTTTAAAGCATACAACATTAAACCCAGTTCAATAAACATGATAATTTGGAGAAAACCAACAATTTGAGCTAATTATGAATGATAACGCCCACCGCCCTATCTGACAAAAGTGACAGAGAAACCGGTTTTCTGGCTGCACGTAAACCAGTCTTTCCTGTTCAGTAAGAAGCAGAGAGAGTGAAGGTGGAGTTCAGAACAGGGCTGGGAAGGTAAAAATAGCCTTACAAGGCTAAACTGGAATGTAATCATTTACACAAGCTTTCCGGCCAGCCGGTTTTATCAACACTTCCTGGGGACGGGCCAAACTCTAAACCCTCTCATAGACATCGGCATACGCAAATGAATGTATAAACTATGACTTCGACACACACGTTCCCCCTCCCCAGGGATCAGTAAACACGCTCCACCAGCCCCCGCTGCACCATAAAAGAGGTCACTTCTGCACTCCGCTGCCCGTTAGCCAAAGTCAGACATTCCCCTGCCTAATGACAATCATTTATGTCAATTAAGACAGCTTATAAACTTGAGGGCAAATTATTGTCACAACAGTAAATGACTATTAAGACACTTTCAAAGGAAGCCATTATTGTACAAATATACAGAGAGACACACGCTCGCACTAAGTGACCTTTTAAAAAACAATAAAAAAAAAGCAAACAGACTTATTAACATTGAAAGTGTGTAAAGATAATCTGTTTAGAGGCTGGCTTGAAACTTCTATGCCAGTTTATGTAGTTTTATCATCATTTAGGAGGTGTGGAAAGACACTCATTTAAAGGGGTCATATCAGAAGAAATAAAACAACAACAAACAATGTGCCTGATGATTACAAAATGCCTATCTAGATATTTGCATACAGACATTACAGCAAACAATGTACTTTTTTAATTTGGAGTCAGAAAAAGGTCATTAAGATAAATACAAAAAAGTAAAAAAAAAAAAAATATATGTAATTTAAAATGAAGTTACATAAATATATTAAATATGGAAAAATATATAAATTAAAACATGAAAAGTATTGGAAAAATAAAGAAAAGACAGGTTAGATGATCATGCCTTTAACCTCCTTGTGTTTGCAGTGAGGGAGATGGGCTTCGTTTAAATAATAATAAATAAATAAAAAACTCCATCTGTGCTCATCTTCTGCTTTATTAGGAATGCATGTGCAGGTGGAAATTTTGTGTCTGGCCAGTGGCAAAAAAAATTATTCACGATATATCATGTTAATACCCCTTTCCTGGAAGAGGGTATGTGCAACATGTCTGCCTCAAAACTGCAGTCTATCCCACCGTCTTAACTTTTAACTTTGTTTTTGTAGTTGTTTTTCAGCAGTCAAAGCTGAACTACCTGAAGCTTTATGCATATGGCATATTCCCTCAAATTTATCTTTTACATTCATAATGTCTCCACAAGAATTGATAAAAGCATAAGAGAATGTGCTTTACGTTCTTATAAAAACATTTCTTTCTTAAATAAAATTTTTTATGTTTTATACTTAAAATATTTATTAATAAAAATATGATTAACCTTTGGAAAATATACATATTTAAAATGTACAATATCTTTCTTCTGGGAAAACTATCTAAAAATAATGATGACTCAATCTTGTGTATTTTATCTAGGCCGGAACACAGTATTGGCCATCCAGCATTCAGAAACGGAACTATTTTTATAACTTGCCTATTTATTTATTATTATTTCATCCATTTTTAATAATGAATTCATTTTGTTTTACACACGATGGTTCAGTTTTGGAATTCTCTCTAAAGTGTTTAACAGTAAAAGTGTGGGAACTGTGTACTGTGTGTTTTGATCGGTGTTGTATTCAGGCCAGTTATGCAGTAGATTAATGGAGAGTTGAGCTGAGGGGCTCTGGATGCTCTTCCCTCCTGATGTCCTCGGCAGACTGGATTTAATGACTGTGGATTAATCAAGTACTGCATGCCCTGGCTACACAGGTTCATTAGGATGATGTATTACACCCATGGAAGGTGAAAAGTGTGTGTGCGAGTGTGTGCGTGATGCAGTCAACTGTCCTTTAATCATCACAAACCCACAGTCTCCTGGAGTGACTTAATGACTTAACCCAGAATCCCAAGATTATTCCGGGCACAGCTAAAAGCCATTTTATTTCATAAGCACACACATTAGAATCAAATTTGGAGGGCTGTGGAGACACTTTTGACACTTTTCATGCGTCAAACACAGTACTAATATTTCTTTCCACATTAATACAACACAAACAGATATGTGATGTGATATTGGTATTTCCTTGATAGCTGCTATGACTATATTCCAACCTGAGCTGCCGCACTATGAACTCTTCATTTTGACTCATGTATAGAAATGTAATATTGTTAAATACTGTAAAAGACTTAAAAAGGCTTTTTTCTGTTTAAATTTTTTTTTTTTTTTTAAATAAGCCATTGGTCCAGTTTTCAGTGTCACATGATCCTTCAGAAATCATTCTAACATGATGATTTGGTGCTCAAGAAACTTTATTATCAATGTTGAAATGTTGCTTTTCAGGATTATTTGATGAATAAGTTGCATTTATTTGAAATAAATTAAATCTTTTGTAACATTCTAAATGTTTTTACTGTCACTTTTGATCAGTTTAATACTTGCTGGAAAAAAAAAAGTATTAATTTCTTATAAAAGAGTACAAAAATTTTAGGCATGCCTACAATGCCTTAAAAATGCTGCCTACTGAGGCAGAAAGATCCACCTGCAAATGTTGTGCAAGTATTTGAATGAGATTTATGATGGCAGCCTTGCCTATCTCTATCCTGCACTGGACAAGAGATTAACCTCACTTGGTGAACACATATTTACGGCTTAGCCACCTTGAGTGCTCAAAATTTTGTACGCACACACAACCGGCTGGGCAGTATCGGAGGAAGGCATTCTCTGGTTATTAAATTTAATCAGAAACCATTTTCTGACAGCCCAGTGGTCATGGTCAGCTCAGCTCTCCATATTTTTACCTTTATACACACAAAAACATGTCATTGCCTGTTTTCTGTTCCCCAAAGAAATTAATCGTATTTTTTAATTTCATTTCAAAACAGAGAAAGGGGTGAAGATTTAGACTGGGGACTTTTGCTAGTTTGCAGTGCACTATATAGGGGAGACTAACACATTAATTCAGGCTGCTCCCAAAAGCTGAAAAATGCTGCCACCGCAGGGAGGATATGGAGGTAGGAAGGCAACAATGTCACATCCTGTCAACTGAGATACCTTCATCAGATTGTTTTTGAAGGCAGCACAGATGCATCTTCCACTACACTATTCTGCGCATGCAATTCTGTGAGAGTTGAGATGAAGGTCAATGGAGTCTGAAAGTTGCACCTGCCAGTCAGTTTGTGTATGATTATGAGTTTTTTGCCCATTTTTTACGTTTCCCTTAATCTCAAGCAAGAAATTAATATGGTGAATAAATATCTGCTTGGTTATCACAAAAGCTCTCTCTCTTTAGTTGTACATTATTAGACTGTTATGCTGTTAGAGGAATCCTGGCCAAAATCAGTTTTGGAGCTGCCAGATAAGTCTGTTTATACAGCAAAAAGGCAACTAAATGCAGCCTGTGTGTGTGAGATAAACATATTTAAATTACACTGAACTCTTTCATTTATGAGACAACACTTTCCCGCCATTGACTGAATTTTCCGGCTTTCTGTGTTTTCACCAAGCGGCAACCTCCCGCTCTCTCTCGTGAAGCCAACACGGAAGTGACTAAAACTGTAATTCATCGACTGGCCGCTAGAGGCTGGCTGCAAAAGGGAGTCAGTCCCATAGACTCCCCTTGTTAAAATGCCCAACTTTACAGCAGAAAAAAACGTTTACAGCCTGGTTCAAAAAATTATTTTGGTCTATATAGCTAATTTTGCCCTTCATGACAACTGTGAGGGGGGTGAATTTTTTTATAACTCATCCGTTTCAATTATATTAAGCCTTAAAGTTCTGCATAATTAAGGGCGTGGCCACTTGAGTGACAGGTGGATTGCTGCTGCTGTCACCACCGTCAAGCTAGGTGGGCGTGGTTTCAGCAACCTGCTCCCGCCTCTTTGCCCATTTTCGATTATCCGGGAGTGGCGCGCGGTGACGCGCTGCCAAGATGGCGACGGCTGGCTCCGCCTACTTTAGGCTTCAAAAACGCTCTTCGGAACTCTACGGGTGACATCACAGACACTACGTCCATGTTTTTATACAGTCTATGGTTTTCACTGGTGCACGGCAGGAGGCATGATCATCAAACATTAATCATTACATAAGTCAAAACTGCCTAAGGTTACAGAATGAAATGACAATCCAGGAAGTGTTTTAGGACCGTGTAAGCTTTGGGGGTGTTGATGGAAGTGATCAACTCCATCTATGTTTTGATCATCGATCTGAATCTGATCCCGACATAGTCTTTGACAAAAACGTGATTTTCTCTTTTTTTTTTTATGAAACCTACCCATACTTAAGTGTTGATGAAACAGAATGCAAGAAGCTAGAATAAAACATTTGTTTTTTGTTTGTTTGTTTGTTTATAAGCAGAGGCTCTGTTCTTTCTTTTGGCATATTCAGATATTCATACGACAAAATGTTTATTTTCTGGGAGCCATAAAAATTTTGTGAAAATGATCAAAAATACTGGCAGTGGCTGACAACTTAAAAAAAAAAAAAAAAACACTGGCGGGCAAAGAATTAAAGTAATACACCTAGAAAATGGGGACATACTTTGAAGAAAAATTCAGGAAACTATTTATTCTCTGTAATTGCTAGTAAATTTAAATAAGAGTGGTTCATTCAATAATAAAGATTCTGTCATCATTTGTTCTCATGTTGTTCTGAACCCTCTCTTTTTGTCCTTTTTCTCACACAAATGTATTTGAATGGCTTCAGAGAAGAAAAAAAACCTGACAAGCCATATGGACTTTTCTGGTAGCTTTATCATCCTTTTGGGAGATTTACAGTGCCCAACTGCCTTATTAATGAAACAAAAACAGAACAAATCGTACACAAACACTTCACACATATATTTTCGCATTAAATTCAATTGGACAATTAATGTATGAACTGATTTAGGAATGATTTATATAGAAATCGCTTGTTTCGTGATTGAGTTTCAAAAAGAGCAGCGCAAACATACTAACTGAAGTCACACAGAGTCATACTGGCAGAACTATTCCTTTAAGGTTCTCAGAGTGAACCATGTCTATTAGAGGTAGTTTGGTTAGGATATTTTAAAAGCTGCCGAAGTCCTCGTACTCCATCAGTTTCTGCAAAGACATTTGTTTTAAAAAAGTCAGCACAAAGACAAACCTTGACTTCATGACTTGTGTGTGGCCAAACCACAGTATATTCTCAGAGAGAGTAAGCACTGTCTATCTACACATCCCCAACAGCGATTCAAGCATGCATAACCCAGACCAACATTTGATAACAGACACGGCAGGATCGACTCAATCAGTCAGACATAAAAATAATGAAAACAACAGAAGGACAAAGTCAGGACATCAGGCTTAATCCACTGCTTGGTCCGTGCCAGGTCTGAGAGAGCCGTCGGGCTGTTTTCAAAGGTTCCAAGAGAGTTGCTTTTAGTGTAACCACGATGGTCCGCAGGGTGTATTATGAGGTTTTGAAGGAATGTTTGTGAGAGCTTAGAAAACATTCACAGCTTTGCACCGTCTCTCCTAAAATGGTAGCCTTCTTTCTGAAACAACATACTTCCAGCAAACCACCGAAGCCTTTCCTGGTTGGTCTATAAATCTTGTGTCTGAGAGAATTGTGTGCAGATCTGCAGCCTGTAAAGTTATTTCCGAATTCAGCTCGGTCCAGCCACCTCTACGTTTACTATATGTCGTTAAATCACACATCCATTTCATGTACAGTTCCAGCATGTTAGATCTATGAACATGAATTAATTAAACTAGGGCTGAACGATTTTGGAAAATAATCTAATTGCGATTTTTTTTACCAATATTGCGATTGCGATTTAATATGCAATTATTTTTTAAAGCTCTTTATGTTCTGTATTATTCAACAAAGACAAGCTATAAATCATTGTATAGTATGACCAACACACTTGTAAGCATGTAATAATTATGTTTAAATAGCCTGGTGTAAACATTAATATGAAAGTCAGTAACAAATCACACAAACTAAAGTAGATTGCAGAAATATAAAAACAAATCTGTTGCTTTCGCGGTATTATCGCAAATGCAATTAATCGTTCAGCCCTAAATTAAACCATGAATTTTACCAAAAAAGTTGTTTCAAACCTGTATGATTTTTTAATGTCCATTCCATGAAAATCAAAGGGGGCTCCAGGTGTTGTTTTTGATCCCATTAAATTCAAAACATTTATCAAAATATCTTCTTTTATTTTCCAAAGAAGAAAGTCAGTCATAAAGGTTTAGATCAATGAGGAGTATATGACAACAATTTAAATTCTTGGGTGAACTAACCCTTTAAATGATTAAGGAAAACATTGGTAGATACAGGTGGCATCTCATGATCAGGACTTCCAAATACTGTATTAAAATGGTTATTTTTCCACTAAAATATACCATTTGTAGTCTGTTGACTATAGAAAGCTCTGACAGAGCAGTTGATATATAGGAATATTTTTTGCCATAAAAGTGGTGGTGATTTATTTCAAAAGTATTGTTATTATTAGTCTTGTAAACTGAGCATTCACCTAGGTGATATTGGCTACATAAAAACAAACAAAAATCATTATCTCAAGGTTACAATTCTCTCTGCTGCCCGTGTGGTTGGTCAAAGATTGGGCATTTTACTCAACGGCCATCCACAGACTGATGCAATTATTTGAAAGTCTGAATTGAATTTCAAGACTCTAGCTGCAGAACTTTGCATGGCTGTGGTAGGCTAAATTCTACTGAAGTCACTCAAAAGCAGACAATAAATAATCTGATTTTATCACTATGACTCATGTCAAACTCACAGCAGAAACGTCCCATCATTTGTACAATTTGATTCAGAGCACGGAGTGACTCACACAAAAGGTTATTTTTAAGTTTCGTTTGCTTTATAAACACAATACTTTCATTAAGGATTAGTTCATCCAAAAATGATCCTGCTATAGGAAAACAAAGAGCTGCTCTTTTGCACAAAATGAAAGCCAATGGTGACCACCATGTCCCTGGTCCCCATCCACTTTTATTATATGGAAAAAAGCAGCTTAAGTCAATGATGACTTTAATTCTGGTCTTTAACATCTTTTTAACATCAGCACTCTGATACTGACCTCTTATATACTTCATGACTCTACAGAGACGATTGACAAGTCAGAAAACCGCTTTGCAGCACCCAATAAAAATAGTGAAAAATATTATGAATGCATGAAATTTGCTGATCACAAGCTCCACTCTGTAATTTTCCAATCATATGGAGAACTGGCTAATTACATGCCTCCAATTCCTCACGCCTAATGGCTGCTTGATGTTTTGCTATATTTGTCACGTAGAAGATGCGCATTATATGGGTGAAGAAACAACCAGGGCTCTGAAGTGAACTTGAGACAAGTAGCAGAATATTCAATAGTGACTGTTTCGAATGGCCACGGTGGGCTAAGAACCACTGTGACAAAGCGTTCACAACTACATATCACATTTGTTTATGATCAAGGATAAACAGATGCTTGAACAAACACAGCCTAAATGCTTGGTATTATGAAGTAGGAGTCTTCATTACCACAGGAAGCCATAAATATCATTGCAAATTCCCTACAGCATCCTTCTACAGGTTTAAGGGTTATAGTCAAGCAGAGTTCATTCTTAATCAGCCGGTTCCTCGTTCCTCCTCGAGGACTAAAAGAGGGCATTTGGTGTTAAATAACCCTTGAAGGGGCTACTGACCAGATGAGGCTGGTTATCCCTCACTGTTTATCCAGACACGAGTTCTTCTGATGCATTGGTAAACACAGTGAGACTGCTTCCCATTATCGACTTCACTGTTTATTCTCGCCTATATTTGACTAGGGAGTTGAGTGTTCAGTCACTACAAACAGAATAGTGGGGTCAACAGCGTTCAGTCACCCAAATATGTGACTTAAAGCAGTATGAGAGACCCCCTCAAAAGCTAGGACACTTTTTTTGTAGTTTACGGACCTCTAATTCACCAAAAAGAAAACATAACGGTTAAATTCTTGAACAATGGATAGTTTTAAAGCAAAATACATCCAACCTCTTTTTCATACCTCAAATCAATATCAATATTCAACTAGGTGAACTGAAGCCAAGGTGGAATGGTGCTAAAGACAACCTGATTTCATGAGAAAATGTAACAATTTTATGAGGTGGCAATTTTGTATGAGTTCAGACAATTTGATCTGTACAAGAATGTATTATTTTAAAAAAAAAGTAAACAAGAAGGTCCACCCCAAACCCTACCACTAAACCTAACCATTCAGTGGGGATTGTATGAAAGCATACTAATTCGTATGAATTAGAAGAATTGGCGCCGATAGCCTCGTGGACAGTTTATCGTGGGCATGCTGCAGTTGTGCTTCGAGTGTCCCAAGTTCAAATCCCTGCCTCGTGGACCTTTCCTGATCCCGTCCCCTTTCTCCCACTCAATTTCTTCATATCTCCACTGTCCTTTCAAGAAAAACACAAACAAGACGCCATAAAATTTGTATGAATTAGCCACAAATTTGTCAACATGTAAAACAAGTTAAAAATTGCAATGACAGTGTGTTGATAGGGGTTTTACAATAGGGTTGTGCCGATAGACGATAGTATCATGTATCTGATAGTCAGAGATATCACCTGTGGCTGATGCCTCTGATGATAGCAAGACAATTATTATTATTATTATCAGGCTAGTAATACTATCTAATCAATATTAGGGCTTACTTGTTCCTTCACTGATTATAGTGTTTTTAAAGTGCATATACTCGCATTAGACTGAAGTCAGTTATGATGTTCTTTGGTAATGTAAATGTTCTTTGCTCGTTTTCTGTAGCTGCTTTTTGAATGACTGAGGAAATGCAAGTATATTATAATTAGTAACTTACAATGTTTCTATTAAAGTGTCACCATGTTAAATACAAATTCAGTAATATTAAAAACATTAGGCTTCTTTTAGCCTAACACTGGAGTTGGTTCAATTTCCGGCAATAAAACCAAGTAAATAAATAATTAAATACATTTGCACAATAATATTGTGTATCGGCGATCTCACAGGCTGACGATAGGACAATATGACAATTAAGCATATTGCCCAACACTACTTTACTATAATCTTTTATTTTACCACTATCAGCATAATGACCTGTTCACTCCAAGAACAAAAGATAACTATATGGGCGTCTACACCAACATGCTGCAGTTTAGTCGCCTGCCACTTCAAATGCTCGCACTCTTTAAAGTGAGGTGAATTCTGATTGGCTGTCAATGTTTTATCTATCATCGACTGAAAAAAAATTATTCTGAAATCTTTCCAACGATATAGTAACCATCCCTGAAAGGGGATTGAGAGTGTAGAATATGAACAAACGAACATGAATGCTAATCATGGACAAGCTGTGCAGGGTTTAGGCCCCGATCAGACAGAATGCGTTTTTTGCAGTGAGAAGCACCTTTTTTAAATTGTTTTCTGTTGGCAGTGAGTGTTTTTCGCGCTGTTTATGCGCCCCCAGGCGCCTCGCGTTTTTGGAGGAGCGCTCTTAGCTCCTGAAGTTGAAAAAAAAGCAATTCTGAGTGGAAAAGCGCCCGACGTCATTCGTGTTTTTTTTGTCCATTGTCCAATCGAATGAATGGAGAGGCGGGCCTTCCGTTGTGGTGACGAAAGTTTACCGTTGCTTAGAAAGGCTGGAAACTGCAATGATGGAGGAGAAACTTTTGGTGTCTGTCGTGGGTTACCCGAAGCTGTATTTAAGGTTTCTGCTAATATGACAGTTTACTTAACAGCAAAAACCAAAGATTTTAGAGCGCTCGCGCTATAATCCTTTGATTAGACTGACAGGACAGCTGATTTGGTGGTTGCCTAGCAATATAAAAAAACGCAGCGCACTGCTCTTTTTTTTTTTTTTTAAGTCACCAAAAAAGGCAGTGCGCCTTGCGTTTTCAGACCTAAAAGACACGTTCGGTTTGATCGGGGCCTTATGCTAGCAGCAGGAAGCACAACTGCTGTTTAGTCAATCACAAAGATCTATTATCATTTTTAACCACTTAGATGGCAAACACTGCTTTGTCACTGTGCTATGGTTTCAAGCTCTTCATTTGTGGTTCTTTAGTTCTGAGCAGGCATGCTCTTCTGGTTTTCAGTAGCTGCCAGTAGTTCTGCTTTACACTGAGCACAGCGGCATGTTCTTCCTCCATAAGCACACACTTCAGTCATGCTCAAGAGACCAGACCGCGCTGCGGCGAGAGGGCAGAGTGCACGCTAGCAGTGAGTCATCTACCCCCCTCTTGTCCTCCACATTCTTTCACTTATTTTCCCTCCCCTCCCTTTTTTGGAAATCTTTTCCTATTTCTTCACTTGGTTTGTTCTTTTTTTGAGACTAATGAGCCTGACACTCAGCAGGTTTAGAGAACTGCTGACTCACTGTCCAACGGTGACCTGGTAAGTGGGAGCACATATAGCAATAGGACGGTGAACCTGTAACACTATGATTTAATGGGCTATTGAGAGCTGGAAGAGCTTCCTCTGTAAAGCAACTAAGCACTCCTCTCTCTTTGTATTTATGTGGGTTTCATATGGTTTTGAAAAACTTTGATACAATTTTAAATAAAAGTTTTTTTTTTTTTAAGACCTTAAAAATGTCATGTGGTGTAACCAAATATACTGTCTATACATCTTGAATACATACAGTACATGAGTGTTCAGTAATCCTAATCCTTAATTAAAAAAATAAAAAAAACACACATTTTATCTATTTTTGGCACTGACAATGACACAGTAATAAAGATCTGTAGGGATTCTCTATAATTAGTTTTATTTTACTGCACATTTCTGCATTGTAATTGCAAAAATAAAAATTGTGTCTGAAAGAATGTTACAAGTGAGTTTATTTATAATTATATATTTATAAATCCATATATTATAAATAGATTGTTATGACTCTACCATGAAATACACTACTGTTCACAATTATAAAGTTGGTAAGATTTTTTTTCCCATTTTTAAATGTCTCTTATCCTCACCAAGGCTGCATTTATTTGATCAAATTACAGTAAAACAGTAATACTGTGAAATATTATTCTACTATAAACTGTGTCCTGTTTTAACATATGGATTTTTATATAAATTCCTTTGATGGCAAAGCCAAATTTTTAGTAGTCATTTCCTCCACTCTTCATTGTCACATGATCCTTCAGAAATAATTGTAAAGCCCCATTCACACCAAGGACAATAACTATAAAAATAACTATAAAGATAACTATATTAACATCCCCACCAGCAAATGATATCGTCTGTTTATTCTCAGCGCACGCTCGTCTGCAGCTTTAAAAATTTCGAGCTCATTATAGCAGGATGGATTCTGATTGGGTGTCAGTTTTTATTGTTCATCAGCTGGAAAAAATCGTTCTGAAAGTGATTCCAACGATATCGTTTCTCTGTGTCTTTATCGTTATAGCTGTGCTGTGGACTATTTTTTAATATTGACAATGATTTTTAGAACTATATCTATATCGTTATCTTTATAATTATCATCCTTGGTGTGAACAGCCCTTAATATGCTGATTTGGTGCTCAAGAAGCATTGTTTTTACTATCATGATAAAAATGTTAAATATAAATATTAATAATAAAACCTTTTTTCTTTTTTTTTAAACTGATTCTTTGATTAAATAAAGTTCATAAGAACAGCATTTATTAGCAATAGAAACCTTTTGTATCATCATATATGTACTGTCACATTTGATAAATTAAATGCATAATTGCAGAAAAAAGTATTTTTTGATTATTAACAATTATTATGTATTAATACATAATTAATACAATTATTAAATGACACACGGTAGTGCCCAAAGCTAATTTAAATTTGTTTTAAGTCAAAAAAAAAAAACCTTCTTAGCAGGTACCTTCATAAATAAAACACTGCCCACTTAGTCACTGACTGATTGCCCAGCAAGTTTTTAGACACTTCCTAAATGGGATCTAATGTCAACCTGACCCACCTGCTAAATGCACATCAAGCTACACAATAACACTGATGGCAAACACAAGTGTGTCTCATTTAGCCTGCCGAGTTGCTTGCTGTGTTCTTGGTCTTGGCTTTACCGCTCTCCCGAAATCCAGAGAAAATCCCAACCCATTCAAGCAGAACAGTAGGTCATTGTGGCAGTAGTGGCTCCCGATGACAAAGGCCCAACAATGAGGTAGAGATGTCTTGGCAGGGACACCCAAGCCAGTAAAACCTTACGATGAAGAGAAAACCATCTGTTCACGCTTTCTTTGATTGGGTTTATCTCACCGAAATAGCCATCCATTCCCGGAGCCAATCGCATTCAGGCCCGGTTCCTTTGTGAAGCGCTCGCAGGTTTCTTGGCCTCTGGTGCTGGGTTTCTTGGCTGTGGAACGCGAGTGTATTCAGAGAAGCTCAGCGCTGGGACTATTCGGGTTTCATAGAGCTATCAAAAGAGTCACAGAAACCATGCGATGCTGCGGTCGGTTACTGCGTGAGAATGAATGGATACCTCGCACTGCGAGCAGCCGTAATGTTGAGTTAGAGTGTCCGGCTTTCAGCCTTACAATGCCCATTTTACCACTACATAACTCACATCTGACACCAAAAAATGCTGCACATATACTACACTCTCATGCTTATAAAGGATTCATGGGATATTTGACAATTTCTATATAGATCATGTCAAAAATGTTGTAGTGAGGTTTGAAAAGAAAAAAATATATATTTTTCAATATGTTATAGCTGCACCGTTTTAAAGTAGATGAATTTTGATGCACCGAGAATTGGAAGCACCTCTTCGTTCACCCTTCCTTTTATGTTCTGGGGAGGACCGTACAATTCAAAAGCATATTTCAGAGCATAAACCACCTTCTAACTGAGCAGACTAGGTGTTAAAGCAGCAGACACATTCCTCTGGCAACAAACTGAGACATCCTGCTCTGAAGTATGACGTTAATCTATTCCAGTACAGAGCATTTCATTACTCCTGATCAACAGAAGGCTGCAATCAAATTTTGTTATGTAACTCGAAACCCCAGGATAAACGATTTCCAATGTTCATGTTTTTTTCTTAATAACAAAAACATAAAATTAAACTTTGATTTACCTCAAGTCCCTTTTATGTTTCTGAACTGAAAGACACAGATTCCATTTTTGATTTTCAAGAAAAAACTATTACGAATAAACCAATAAACAGAATGTTTTCAAACACATTTTTCTTTAATCAAGGTCATTGGAACAATTTCCATGTGCCAAGTTGTTCTGTAGTTCTTATAATAAATCACAGATGATAAATTCTACCATTCTGAAATTCTACTATTGACTAGCATCTCAGCAAGAGCAAACATCTGCGACATATGGACCTGTCTGTGGAATCAAACGCAAGTAATTAACGATGTTTGAGACAGACGAATGCTGGACACAAGCAAAATGAAGTAAGCAAAATGTATTTAAAAGTTATTGTTTTATATGGCTGGGTGGTATGATGATAAGTGTCAAATTGACATAGATTTTGTTTATATCAGGCTATGTGGCTTATATCCACACAGCTTACTGTGGGCAGTAGTTTAAAGTTATTAACATGTTAGAGCGATTAAGAAACATGGGTGAATGACAAAAAATGTATGACATGCTTGCTAGCAATAAAAAAAGTTATTAAACCACAAAAGACAACTAAATTCAGTCCCCCCCCCTTCCCCAAACGGTTTGTTCACTTGTGCTAGTATTGAATCCATGCATTACTGTAGGTCTACTATCGTATCATCAATATTAATATAATCAGCAGCAGCAGCAAAAATAAAAAGCACTGTTTGAATCTATATCTCTATGTTGTAATTATTTGTCCTGTTGTCATTTGTTTCTTTACACGTCACTCACTCACTTTTCAAAATAAACAAACTTTATGCATTTTGTTTGTTCTTTGTCATGTATGACTATTGTGCATCAAACATAGTACATAATATTATTAATTATTAAAAAAACATTGCACTTTTTTGTGCACATTTCTAGGAATTATCACAACAAAATCAGTCATTTTGATTGCAAAATCATGAAAAAAAAAAAGTGAAATCCTAGATATTATCTATTAGAATGCTCCCAAATGTCAAGATATGGGGCAAAAAAAAAAGCCCTATACGAGTGCTTGTTTTTATACATTTAGTCAAGTAATATCACAAAAGCAAGTATTCTGTTTTCGTTTATCAGCATGATTGCGAATGTGATTATGATATTATTCAACATCGCAAAAACAGTTGACAACAGTGGCAATTATTATTAACTTTTAAATATAAAATAATTCAAACAAATCCAAGAGCAGAAGCATTGTCCATCTTCAAGCAACACACAGTGATGTTTCATTACAGAATGGATCAGTGTTTTGAACAAATGGGTTTAATGAATGATGAATCAGCTGCTTTGAATGAATTGTTTTAACAAATAATTAAGATACTGACTTGCTGCAGTTTACTTGGGATTCTAGTCTCACATTCAAAATATATATGTTTTAATATTATTTTAAAAACATTAATATCACTCATTTCTTTCACTGCTGTGAACTAACTGCCTAGCAAAATATTGTCCAATTATTGTTATAGACAAAATATCATTATTATTTTTTGGTTAGATATTGCTGAGCTGTACTGTTGTTAATATATTTTTCAAAAGTACTATTTATTTCTCTGAGAAAAATAACTGAGTGCACTTTTTTTAGATGTGCTTTTGGTCATGTATCTTGAACAAAGCTCAAAAATCTGTCTGTGCACAGTACTGCCATTGTTGAGACCCTGTCACTGTGATTGACAGTCCCTACAAAAACAAAGCCCTCTTACACATCCAGCTCACCATTTCTCCTTTCATTTCCTCTGCACTTCCAGAATCTGAAGAAAAAGAGAAGCTGAGAATCCAGGAACATAAAGCAGAGAGAAAACAAAGAGCTTTCGAACCAAAAGGCCAGATTAGCTTCTTAAACTCAAAGATGTGTTTATTTATTTAAGAAGTGACCCAAAGCCTCAAATTCCTTCAAGCTAGCTAATGAAAGGAGAATATCGCAGAACTCAGTCCCACTTTGGGATTTGATGGATTACAGGCCCAAGGGCAGCATGGTGACATAAAGCTCCTTCGGGAACCAGAGGGCCGCTTGTATCATCACCAACACTGAGAGCTTCCCATTCTGAGGGTTTGCTTTAGCTCTTTATGTGCTTGTTGTGGACTGGTTGGGAAAGAGAAGCAGCAGACGCTACAAAAATATATCACGTTTCCTCCCCCAGCCACCAGAAATGATAGTTTGCTGGAGGGATTACATCTGTGTGGTGAGGAGTCAACCACTTTCTGGGACGACGATGGGCTGAGGAAAGCAGCCAAACTGCGTAGTCCACGACCGCTCTGCCGATGAGAACACAGTAGCGCTGCAGACATCAGACCGTGGCGGTGGGGCTGGGGGAACGCCAATGTGAGCATTTGTGTTTTGGGGTTTTGAGGCCTGTTATTGCAGAACCGCTGGCAAGTCGCTCCGAAACAGTCCGTACGGCAATGAAACGTCATTGACCTCTCGCAGAGCTCAAAACTGAAACGCAGAAATGAGAAAAACAGCTAAAACCACCCTCGGACCTCACAGGAACACAATACCCAGACAATTTATCTCTGGGAAACAAATTAGCTTTGCTGATTTCTACAAGAAATTTATGTAATGTGATGGAGAGATGATAATCAGAGGGTTTCGGATTTCCAAACTGAGCCAGAACCACTGAGCAAAAAACATTCTGCAGTAATACCCAATCACCTACTGACAACAAAAAGCAGAGAGCATATTTTAGTTTTCTAGTACATTGTGAATGTGTCCTACTTTCTCATTGCAATGAAACATTCATGAAGCTAGCTCTCAGTAGGGTGACTAACTAACAATTTTGTAAACTGAATATGTCAAATTGCAATTGACAAAGAAAAAAAAAACAACTTTCTTTCAACATGCTTTTTCTGCATTAGATGCATCACATGCATGTGGATATGTTCATAGATGTCCAGTTGGGAAAGCTGTACCTTTGTCCCACTGTCTTGTTAACACTCAAATCAATCTTAAGTGTGGACAAAAGGGAAATACTGTTGAGAAAACCACTGTGCGCTATAGATGTGCCGCTTCCAGACACGTTTCGCAACATAAGTATGGATCTGTGTAGGTAGAAATTACGCAACCTTCACGTGGGCAACTGAAAAAAAACACATGAATCAGAAAAAGATGTTCAACCTGAGGTCCAAACACAACAAACATAAGTGGGCTTGGTATAATAGTTTAGTTGGAAATCAAAACAAACACAAAAGAGCGACTCAGAATGCTGTTCCAAGTCAGCTGGGTCCTCGGCGGACCTTACATGGTAGCCCCACTGAGAGACGTAATGAGCCGAAAGAAAGCTCTCCTTCAATCCACAGGCGCACGATATAACAACCTCAAAGAGATGACATGATAAGTGGCAAATCAAGAGGCAGAGAGTGCTTTGATTTACGCCATGCAGCCTCTCTTCATTACCCAAATACATGTGTAAAACAGGGTTCGATACTGGAGGCAGGCGAGCAGTTAGCTAAGAAACCGATTAGCGTTTAAAAGGGAAACCGATGTTCAAAACTGGTTAATCTCTTCAACTTGTTAGAGAATAACAGTGCCTAATTAAATTCGCATTACTCTGCAGATATTAAAAGCCATTTGATGGCTTTAAACCTATTTGCTTACATCGAGAGTATTCAGAACGGCAGAATCCCCTTGCAGTGACGCTTTAAAGCACATAAAACGCATTGCTCCCAGATCAAAGCTTTAAACGGTCCCTTCGCTCACCCTGTGAGGTTTGCACACATGCGTAGACATATAAATAGTCGGAACGGGGCACATAAATATGCATAATTAATAACAGAATCCCAAATCATTTCAGTGACAAAGTAAATTGGATGCCTGTCTTTATTGAAATCATCAGTCACTGGTGGGCTGATGAGTGCCACAGTTTTTCTTTCTCCAAAACAGTCTGTAAATCACCAGATGTCCAAATCCTGTTTAAACTTGTACAGTGTCTTCAAAGTACAACATTAGAGACAGCAAATCCAATAAGTTTCATATCTGGTTATGCAAAACCTACGTATTAAACTGTTAATTCCTGGGAAATACAACATTGAAAGCTTTTGAAACCAGGTGTGGGTTGTCTCGTGAAACATAAGTACGCTGTCAGCCATGATACGGCTCTGAAAAAACACAGTCTGTGAGTCACCACCCATCGAGTGGGGCGGCAGCAGAAGAGGAGGATGATGGGTAAACACACAGTGTGGGGTGAAGTGAGGAGACCGTGACCTCGCAGCAAGGCTGTCGCCGCCACAAACGTTTATGAATATTGCGTAACTTTCTTTCACTGGTTTGGCAGCTCGACTTCTGCTGGGAGAGCGATGCGAGCATATGTTTGGACGCGAATCAAAGAGACAATATTCCGACATGAGGTGCGTCAGTGAGGCATGAAAAACCCTTGATGTGCACAATGGTGAATTTCTTTTAATTATGCCAGTGGAAATTTCTAAAATGCTTCAATCTGGCACCGTGAGCGCAGTCTAAACACAAGAGACAACAACAGACAAGTTTCTCTGTACCACCAAGATTCGTTGTTCCATTTGTCTTTTTGATAAAGCTTCTCTTTTTGTCTATAAGAATCAACATTAGATTGAACGATTTTTCAGAGAGAGGACCAAAAACTAATTTATTTTCCTCCAAACCAGAGAAAGGAGCAAAGCAAATCAATGAGCAGAATATAAGCCTTCAAATTCATTCTGCATGACTGCAATTCTGTCCTATTGTGTGATCCGTCTTTTTCATTCACCAAAAGAAAAAAAAACTCCAAAAACTGTTTTGCGCAATTAAATGGCCACTTGTAGCCTCAGGTCAAACATGTCCTCAAAAAAAAAGCAGTAAACAAACCTAGACAAACTGAAACAATTACTGAATTACACCATCCTCTTACTCACTGCAGTAAACAAACCAAAAAATGCAAGATGACTAAAGGAGTATTTGTTCTATGTGTCTGTGGTAATCACTTTGACCTTTTGTTCATTGTGAATTTTTAGAAAGATGTCATTTCAAAAACATCCTACAAAATACATTGCCTTGATCATGTTTAACAGCAATTTGGTGCTGTTTGCTAAAATGTTTACTTATACTTATGTTTACTTATACTCATTCTTGGAGTTAGTGTTATGAACACTTCTAGTTCAACAATAATTCACTTTTAACTCGTCTCACTCATCTGTGCTACAGATACGAATGACACATCAAATCATTTGGTGTGTTGAGGAGAGTTGTGCCATTACTTTTTTTAAACAACTGGGCTTACAATTTTCACCTATCAGATGATAAAACAGGAAAAAAATCCCACATCTTGAGAGGTTGAGAGGATAATAGAGATTTGGGGATTGGATTTCTTGGCTTGAATCAGTAACTAACCAACCAGCAAGTAGTGATGCACCAAAAATAATAATTTAATTCTTAATTAAAGTTTCCTTATAGCCAAAAACCAAATTTACAAAATTTAAACCACTTGTAGTAAAGTTTTTTGGCAACAAGTCACCTCTCAATAATTCAAGCGAACAAATTTTAGATACAGGTACTCTAGCATAATTTTTGGTCATGGTGAAGTGCATCATCACTGCTGATACGTTTACCTGTTGTAGTTTGTCTACGTTGTGCTCACGAAATAGACACCAACACAGTCAAAACGCGAGAAGCACTAATTAAATGCAGTGTTTCCTCTAGGATTTTTTCCAGCTGTGGTGGCAGGACTATTTCTCATGGATCACGCCGCCTCTCCACCCCACCCAAGAATCACGTGCACTCAGATGTGAATTTATTTTAAATAAAAAAGACAGTAAGATACAAAACAATAAAACAGAAACAATAAGACACAAATTAAATTAACAGTACTTTGAACATTTTTTTTATAAAAATTTTAACTATAATATATAGGTACTGAATTACAACAGAAACTGAATAATCTATTCAACTGTAAAATAACACTGGATAGTCTTCACTGTATAAATAGGCAGTAATGACAGACAGCAGCAGGTTTATTTAGGCTGCTGTCTCTTTAAGACCTCATGCACGGATCTAATATACGGTAACACAGGGCTCTACGCTTACTTTTCTTTTTAGGAGCGCTTGTCCTCCTAATTAAAAAAATTTAGGAGCACCTTCTGATCAATAATCAAAAATTTGCCTTCCTAATACAAGGTGAAATTTGACTCCTTAAAGTGATTTACAGGGGCATTTTCTTTTTAGCTTTGTAATGGCATTTTTCTAATTATATTAAAAGTAGCCTATGTCATCTTTTATGTCAAATTCAAAAAATTATATTTATAAGCTTTTTAAAATTTCTAATTAAAACAATATAATAAGTAGAATAAGACAATTAAGTCAGTCAATCATGAAATTAGTATTAATAAAAAATTAATTTGTACTACAGAGGTGGCATTGGCAGAAGAACACAAAAGTGGCTTGTAGGTACATTTTCAGACGTTTAATGAGGCTCAGGGGTGGTATGAGTGTAATTAAATTCATAAATTCATGTTGAGATTAATGTTTTAAATATAACATTTTGAATATAGAAATATTAGCTAATTGATTTAAATAACTGAAATTATAGTTAAAAATTAAACTAAAACCGCCAGCAGGTGGTGGCAAGTCTCTGATTTTATCACTGAATCATTCATTCAATTGATTCGTTCAAACGGCTGATTCACTCATGAATGAAGCAAAGTGACTCCCTTTAAGAATGGGTAATCATGAATCACTGACTCACTAGATTCATTTAAAAACGCACTTTCATTCATGAATGAAACACCACTGTGTTTGCTTGGAGATGCGCAGCGGCTCAGCTGTCACTTTATTTGGAACTATTTTTGTTGATGAAATGGGAGCAAAATCAGGCAGTAGTGTTATAGCCAGACAATGTAAGTAACTTAGGGTGGATTGCAGCAATAAGGATCAAGCTTAAATCTAGGTTAAATCAAGGTTTATCTAATAATTCTGTTGCACCAAACTTTAAACCTTGTTTAAAAATAAGCAGGTTTACTTTTAAAGCATCATTTTGATCCTTCATTTTGAAATGAATCAGCCATTTTGAAAAAAACATTTGAACGACTGATTCAATGAATCACTCATTAAGACAGGGACTTGTTGCCACCTACTGGAGGTTTTAGTGTCACATTTATTTATCCATGACAGGCCTTAACCAGTACCCAAACAAAAACATACTTGACAAAATATTGTTTAATTACTATTATCGAAGAATCCAAAAAAGAGAGATATCATTATTTGTCAATGTCGGACACCCCACCACACAGCAATGCCTCTAGAACAGCAGCACTGTGATGGTGAGTTTTGCACATGCAAGCAGCACCACCCACAATGTCTTCACAATGTCAAAATATAGTTATTTTGCTGTTTGAACAGAAACTGTTCAAATCATTACTTAATTGACATTTCAATCTCATCTATGTAATATACATCTAGGGGAAAAAAACATTACTGCAGCTCACTCTTTGGAACAAGTACATGTCAAGACAGTCGTTCAAACAGCAAATGTGTGTCTCCTTATACAAGGGCATAAATAATTGAAATTGCTTCACTAGCAAACATATCACCAGAAACAACTGCCAAAAGAATTCAATGACAACTTTCAGGGTTGCCAATCAAATATATATTAACCATCATCAATATTCATTAAATTATTCCAGCACAAGACAAAGATTACTGAGAACGGTCTATAAAAGACAAACAAAAAAGACAAAGTGTATTTTTTTTGTTCTTAAACGGACAGTACAGAAAACAATGACTTCCATAAGCACTTGAGCATAAGGGTTTTGTCCAACTAAAGGCGAAAAATGTGTGTTTGAAAGATAAGTGTCAAACCAACAGAAAAACAGAGAGTGTTTTCTCCTCTGTAGTCTGTATTATAATTAAGATGTCCGTAAATGCTTTTACAAAGGAATCCTCTCCTATTTTTTTTATATACACAATGCATAATCTTTGTGACAGACAGACTCCTGGTATGAGGAAGGGCATTTTTTATAAAATATTCTTTTGAAATAAGGGATGGTTTGGTTGATATTAAAATCAATAATTAATAAATTGAATAATGAGCAAATTTAAAATACAGCAAAACGCAAGATTCAGTCATTATGTGGAGGTTGCATATTGTTAGCAATAATTGAAGTATATTTCGAAAAAGCAAGTACTTGTATCTCATTTTAATAAATTCAGCTTACTGTATTTTAATGTATTTAGATACTAAAGTTTAGTATCTTTACCAATGGTTACCAATTATTTTAACATTATTAACACTAGCATTCTCTAGTGTTCCCTTCTTTTTCTATTTCGACTTGTTTTATTTACTTAAAAAAATGACCCTCTAACACTAGCGTTCACTTTTCTTTTTCTATTCTATCTACTTGTTTTATTTTTATTTATTATAAAAAAAAACCTTGCTATGTTATGTGTACTGCATTAGACTAACTGAGACTTATCACAGCATTTACATATTATTGCTCCTTTGTTAGTTATTGCTTCTATTGTCCTCATTTGTAAGTCGCTTTAGATAAAAGCATCTGCTAAATGACTAAATGTAGTTATAACGGATACATAAAAATATAAAAAATATTATGTTTACTTAAAAATAAAAATAACACCAACACCAACAACAGCAGCAAGTGTATACACGACCATTTAAAAGATTGGCGTCAGCAGGATTTTTTTAAATATTTTTTAAAGTCTCTTAAGCTTACTAGGGCTGCATTTATTATAATGTATGTGAAATGTTTTCTATTTTAATATATTTAAAATAGATGACTGTTTTCTATTTTAATGTATTTTAAAACGTAATATTGCTGTGATGCAAAGCGGAGTTTTCGGCAGCCATTACTCCAGTCTTCAGTGTCACATGATCCTTCAGAAATCATTATAATATGAAGATTTGGTGGCCAAGAATCATTTCTTATTGTTATGCTGAAAACCTTTGTGCTGCTTTTCTTTTTTCATAATTAATTAATGAGAAAATTCAAAAGAAAAACGTTTATTTGATAGAAACATTTGTAACATAAATGTCTTTACTGTCACTTTTAATGAATTTAATGACTGTACACGCAGTCACAGAGAGGGGTCAGTGTACCTGCATGTTCTCCCGGTGAGCAAAGACATGATTGTCGGCTGTGATGAGACAGGGAGACTGACAGAAAAATCACAGTGCTTGCCATTTACTTTACCACACTAGCACTGTGTCTGCAGTCAATGCAACTGTTAATTATGAAGAAATGCTCTAACACCTGAATATGCAAAGGCAAAAAATGAAATTAAGGGTGTGCCTGTGTTGCCACAGCTTGTGTGATTGTATAATATGAACAAGTGTGCTGATTCTTCTTAAACTGACAAGCTTTCACGATTAAAAACAATTAAACACCGATTAATCATTAGCATCCCTATTTAAAATTACCAAAAAAGTCTCGTATAATTCAGGTACGATTTCCGCAAGTGCGTGTGTGTTAAAGAGTGGAACGCCCATCTTGATTAGAGTGTAATTCAATACGAATAACACCTATTGTTTGGTTTGGATTAAAGAGTGTCACCATATTCCTCTCTTCTGTGTATTTTTGTTTAACACCGCCACATTTTCCACACAAACCCTCACTTCTCTACAGGCAGTCAAATAGCCTAAACAGTCCGGGTCAGGTTGGAACGCATTGCTTTAGACAGAGAGACAGAGGGAGGGAGAGAGAGAATTAGACATCAGTGATTAATGCATTCCACAGCACTGCTCTCCCCGCAGCATGAAAGAATGTTACAGACAGCAAAAAGGCTTAAGAAGACCTTACAATAACAACAGAAACATGCCCACAAAACTTACAGATGCGTTCATCATAACTTCACCTTCTAATACAACCATTCACCCATTTATATATTTTTTAAATCAGACAAGAACATTCACAAAGGCAGTCAGCTGATGACGTCAATACTCATTTGTGTATAAATGAGGGAGTGGAATGCTGATCTCTATCTGCAGCCTGGCAGTGGCCTGTTAGAGTGGACTGGAGAGATTTCCTCATAAACCCATCAGACCTGCTGACACACACACATACAGAGAGGGCTTGCTCTGTAAATTAGCAAAACAGCTGTACTAGCTCATCAGCATTACTGAGACCCTTAACCTCTCTGTGGCACTAGCACAAGTTTTAAAGTGCAAGGTTGAGCTTCTATGGACTGTTTGATGTTATGACATGGAAATGTCTTCTCATAAATATTAGTTAGGGAAATGTGACAGATTCCTGAAACAATATATTAAATATTATTACACATTACATTTACTCACTATACTAACAACAGTCAATTATACATAACTGCATGCAAACCAAACCCTAACCCTATAGTAAATTACATATTGTTAATTAAAATTACTCAGTACTTAAATGTATATTTACACTAACAAGGAGACCTTAAAATAAAGTGTAACCAAAATGTTTTGGTTATTTGTGATACTATTAACGAGACTTACTTTCTTCTAATGGCAAATGTTTGTATTTGATTTTTTTTTTGTTTATTTATTGATTTATTGTTTTTAATTAATGTATTATTTTCTGTATATATTTTTCATCATTCATTTATTTTTCTTGTTTGTGTATTTTTCCCTCCTGTTTATTACATGTAAAGTTATTTAATGTTCTCCTTAAAGTATTTGCACAGAATCATTGCAGTTTCTTTAATAAAAATATTAATAAGGCCATGATAATGTTGCTAATTTTCTCAGACTGCCATAGAAGTAGTGTGATTGCCATTGTACTACCACCTTGACAGTTAGATGCCTAAAGCTGCAATAAAGAATCAATAAGCATGAATGTGCAATAAGTTACAAAAAGAGAGAGAAGGAAACAAAAATAGAGACAGAAAGAAAAACAGCGAAAAAGAGACAGAATGCCTTTGGGCCAAGTAATGTTTGTTTTTCATGAGAAAACCACCACTGAGGCTGGCCAATTCCCCCTTAGGCCACGGGAACCCAGCTTTCTGAAACAATAACCCTGGTGGAGCTACTGCAGGATGGCTGTTGGCATTCCCACGTCCACAGCCTGCCATCCGGACACAGCTCATCCAGCATAATGGATTGAGAAGTTGCACCTTGGGGAGTGAGACCTCCATTTAGAGGTTAGGGGAAATATTCTGACAGTTCTGAAGGAGATGTTCTGCTCCAGAGGACATGGATGAAAGCTATAAAATGTGGGATCCGGTGGGTTTGGCAGAGGGTCAGCTCTGACTTAGCTACTAATAATAAGAGTTTAACGTTGAATGGAGAAAACCAGTTGAGGACCAGGGCTGTGAAGTAACCAAAAACTAGGACACTGTACTTTTATGACCTACTGCATACTGCTTAAAAGGACCACAACATAATTCAGCCTTTATCAAAGTATGTCTGTTTTTAAAGGGATAGTTGACCCAAAAACTACAATTCTGTCATCATTTACTCACCCTCGTGTCGTTCCAAACCTGTATGACTTTCATCAGTGGAACACAAACACATTTAGGGGTAAACCTAATGTACCTTTTAGCTTCTGTACCTTTGGGAAACGGCCCAGTGACAGCTTTATACTTTTTTTTTTCTAAGAGTGTGTAGACACTAAGAAAAAACTGCTACTGCTGAAAAAAACTGCTGAAAGAAAGTCATAAAGGTTTAAAGCGAAATGAGGGTGAGCAAATTATAGCAGAAGTTTAATTTATTGTCTGCAGGTTCATTTCCGAAAATAGCACTAATGAGCACTTCAGCATATGAACTGAAGCAATAGGAAACACTGCTGCACAAAGCTCACTGTATCACATTATGCCGCCACTCTACAAGTTACAGTTGAATGACAACATCATTAACATTTAATGGGAAAGCAATCTGGGTATTTTTGTCATAGCTGCACTTGAGGGAATGCGAGCAGGAGAAAATAGGCAAGCAAAATTGAGTTAAAGTTTTAGTGAGAGGGGCCACTCACCTGGAAACCTGTATGTCAGATTATCATGACTGAGGCAATGTATGCAGACAGCCGATTTAATTAAGATAAGACCAGAGTGTTAAGGGTTAACAAACACAATGCTAGCAAATGAAACGCAGGATATCTGCATGCTCCTGAAATAAAAAGCATAAATATTTATCAGGAGTGTGGACTCGAGTCACATGACTCGAGACTTGACTCGGACTCGAGTCCCAAATTTGATGACTTGCGACTCGACTTGACATAATTAAAGAAGACTTGAGACTCGACTTAGACTTTGACAGCAAGGACTCGAGACTTGACTTGGACTTGAGCCCTGTGACTCGGAAAGACTTTATGATCAGATCAAAGTCGTTATAGACACGTCCCTGCAGCGTGCTTGCGCTTGACTGGCAATAAGCCAGAGACTGCATTCAGGGAGCGCTAGATATATAGGCTAGTATAAATTACTGGAGTAATAGCATAACTTACGACAAAAGAACAGAGATAAAAAATAAATAAATAAATAAATAACAAATTACATGATTCGTCTAGTAGCGATCTCCGCTCGTGAAAAGCACTACCCTGTCCGTTTGATCGCCGCCCAGCAGACACACGGAGCGGGCATGAGAAACTTCACTGGTGCTCGCCTCATCATCACTGTGACCGCTGCTGTTAAATATTCCTCACTTCTTCTCTTTGTCCGACACCGAGGTGCACCATGAGTGACATATCCGCATCCCGCCACGACCCTCGCACTCTGCCAACTCGATGTGCTTTCATTTTCATTTTTATTTGTAATAAACACCTCTCTGAGACCTGTTTTTGTCAGATCTCCACAGTTTTTGTTCAATCAGTTACATATTTTAATTGCATGTGCATTTTTTTTTTATTTAAACCTCCATTAACCCTTAAATGCATGAATGTTTCGCCAATCATTATTACATATTTGTAATAAACACCTCTCTGAGACCTGTTTTTGTCAGATCTCCACAGTTTTTGTTCGATCAGTTACACATTTTAATTGCATGTGCATTTTTTTTTGAAACCTCCATTAACCCTTAAATGCATTAATGTTTTGCCAATCATTATTACATATTCTGGTCTTTAGCGACCCGGACCTATACAGCACGGATGGATCCACTGCTGCAATAGCAAAAAAAACTCTTGATATTTTAAGAGAGCATATTTCGTTACCTTTTGAAACTTAAAAGGGTTCAGTTTGAGCAGATGATTTTACCATCGCTGTCATCGTCAGAGCGCACTTCCACAGTACATTCAGCATCTGCCTCATATTCACGATCTCAACCATATTCTCAAAACTATCATTTTCAATGACTTCATATTCAATATTTTGATCACTGGCAGCTTATTCACCACATCCAGCATCAAATGACAGTGACATTTATATTTCATTGCGTATAGTAATTGCTCTGCAGTAAAGCCATTCAAACCACTTCAATTTTTGCTGATGATATTCGTTCGTTTTATGCCTGCGGTAAATATGAGTGAAACGTCACATCATTATTGTGTATCAAACAGTGTCACCTTGAGGAAAAAAGATGCATTGCACATAATGAGTCATCAGATATGTAAATATAGTTGCACAGGAAAAAATACTTACACATTTACATACCTCGGGTCTCTAGCGACCCTATACACTTTTAAATCAACCTTGATTTAATTTAGATTTAAAATTAATCAATGCAAACCATTTAGCTATAATTTAATTTGAGGAAAAAAAATGCATATTAGGCCTAATGACTGAAATGGGCATGTTTGCATGTTTCCTCTCACTTGTAAAGTATGCTTGCAGTTATTTCTTCTAGTTCTTTCAAAGCAGTTCTTTCTGCGATTCCGCTCACATATTTTTAAATCTGCTTCATTGAGGTTCCAAATAATGGCTCATTGGCTTCGATATAACACCTAGAAGCATATAGCTACTCTTATGCACACATGCAAAGTATGTTGCAGCTGTTTTTTCTATGAAATGATGTTGTCTTTGCTATTCTGTTACTAATAAAATAGTTTACTGCTTATCCTATTTTGGCACAATCCCTAAATTGAACTTGAGCAGTTTTACTAAGGGCACCCATCTCACATGAAATTGAACTATGTCAAACATATTCTACCTGCCTTCCTGATATAAATTACTATGAATTTGATATGGTAATTAATACTGAGACACTAATTTGGGCAAAAATCACTAATGACTTGTTTAAGACTTGAATCTTAAAGCTGAGAACTTGCAACTCGACTTGGACTTTCCTGTCTTGACTCGGGACTTGACTTGGGACTTGTCTGTCTTGACTCAGGACTTGAATGCAAAGACTCGAGACTTACTTGTGACTTGCAAAACAATGACTTGGTCCCACCTCTGATATTTATACAACCATGACCTTGTCTATGTGGCCACCCACATATCAAACATAACTCTGATGTCTGATTACATGCAGGAAATCAAATCTATATTAAACAAGAAAAAGCTAAATATGTAGTATTTAAATTTGTAAATGGTATTTAAAGAGTCTGTGGAAGGATGTAGAAGAGCCCACCTTAAATATACATTATATAATATATATATAAATAATACTCTTATTCGGGCTAAACGATACTGGTAAAACGATAAATAAATCGAATAGCGATTTTTCTGATTGCAAATTTAATTACATTTTTTGCACGGCTTGACAATTTGGTAAAAAAAAAAAAAAATTTTGTGATATTGTTCACTGTAAAATAAACCAATCAAATATATATATATTTTTTATAGAACAACTGCAAATTTATAATACTATAATAATAACAACCTTTATTTTGACCGCTGTAACACTTTCATCATGAGTGTAACAGTGCAGTCACTCTGAAACATGCAGTGTATGTATCTGTTTGATGATCACACTAAGCCATATCACTGATTTTATTTCGATAAATTGTTTAGGCCTAATTCTAGTCTCTAGATATGGCTGGAGTTCAATATAAGTGTAACGCCCCTGTGGACTGTTTATTGTGGTTTCTTCCCCTTTTGTTGGTTTAGCCCGTATGATCATTAAGTTAATTACCCTCTTTGTGCTCACCTGTCTGCCACTAATTATCCACCCTATATCTGTTCCTGTCTCTTGTAGTTGAGTTTGTCGGTTATTGTGAATGTTACCCCGAGTGTGTGTGTCTCATCTACCCGAATCTGCCTTGTTGTCTCTACATTAAATATCCTTATTTGCATCCTTGTCGTCCTCGTCATCCTGCCTGCCTCCACACACCTTGACCGTGACAGAATAACCGACCCTTTAAGTAAAGTATAGCGGCGTCTTTCCCCTCGTTTGTTTTTTCCAGTTTTTGTCAGTTTTTATTTTGTTTTTATAATGGACTACCCCGCATTCCAAATCCTCCTGCTGGAGCAGGGGGAACGCTCTCTTGAGGACCACACCACTGACTTCTTGAGGACCACACAAATGACTTTCTGTCCCTGGCTCACCTCACACACTACCCGGACAACTGCCTCTGTACCTTCTATAGAGTTGGACTTAACGCCACCACACGAGCGCAGTTGTCTGGGGATGGTCCTCGAGGGAGCCTCGCCACCTTCATCGAGTGGGTGCTGGCGTCCTGCAAGTCCCATCAGACCGTGGACAGCGCAGACAACAACACCAGCCCCACTCAGGACCCTGAGCCCAGCCCACCATCTCCCCGCGGTACGGAGCATAAACCTGAGCCCACCAATGACGGTCATCCTGCCTGCCTCCACACACCTTGACCGTGACAATAAGTGGGATTTTTTTCATCCATTTTCTCATTTCTCATTCAGTTCCATTGCACCACAGGTGTAGGACAAACAATGCATAAGCCTAATGCTTGGGGTTAGGGGTTTGCTCAAATCCTTAACATTAAGCATGAGCAATAATAATAATCATACTTGCCTTGGCAAACACCACTAATTAAGAAAACACAATGCTTACAACCCATTTGGAAAGCATTTCTTTAAGCTCTCCGCAGAGAGCGGAATCGTCTTTACCAGGACTACAAAATTAAATGTGACTCTAAAGTAACGTTAGCTCGCTTTGAGACATTCGTGTTTCCACTTCGCCAACTCATGCAGAACACATGCACAGACATGCTACGAAACAGAAAATTAAGGGCAACTTCCAACATGCAGGTCAATGCCTAAACAGTAATTACAAGAGAGAGAAAGTAGGAGGGAGAGAGAAGGGCATGAACATAGATTGAAGAGAGAGAGTATGAGCAATAGAGAGAGACACTGGGAGTGGGATGTGATGGGAAGTGAACTTTGCTCGAGGCATAAAGCAGATTCATCATTATCCAAAGAATTTTTACTAGCTTTTCTTACTCGGCGCTAAAAACACCGACTGGGCTTGGATTTTTCACAGAGGCTGCGTTTCTTTAGGTGGCAGCAAGTCACATTTTTTATTTGACAAAATCGAGTCTGTGAAGGACAGACGTTCAATATGTCATAATGTGCAAATTCTAAAAGCCCTGTTGAGTTTTTTTGGTCAACTTGAAATTTTTGAAGAGACTTTTTTTTTTTCAATGGAATCTACATCCAAGTACATCATATGAAAAAAAAAAAAAAGTATAGCATGTCAAATAGAACACAACAGTACAGTACAATGTATTTTCAACATTTCATGAAATGAATTATTGACCCACGTAGAAAATAATACAACGTATTTTCAATTGACTGACATCTTTCGAGATTTGTTCATCAGTCATCTACATGATTTGTTTTGTTCCAGTTGAAATCAGACTTTTAAAATGCAGTGTCTGAACAGTTGTTCTTTTCAATCTTCTACTACAATACTAAAAGCAGGGTAGGTAATTTGTTTTTTTTTTTAAATCACTTTTTGATATGCTGGTTGAAAGTCTCTTCACATCCCAATAGCAATCACTAAGTTATACAAACATACACAAACACAAACGTAAACATACAACACTAGACATAATAATTTTTTTTTACACCTATACATAGCTAACTTACTATAGTTAGATTACCGCATTCAGTTATGTATTTTAGCTATGTATAGGTTTAAAACACTTTTAGCTATGTATAGGTTTAAAAAATTGTTTCTTACGTCTAGCGTTGTATGTTTATATTTATATTTTTATTTATGTTTAACTATGTAGAACCGTTGTCCTGCGAGACACATTTCATTCTACTGTATATCCACACATTTAGCGGAATGACAATAAAGCTCGACTTGACTTGAGTGATCTAATTGTATTTATATTGTCTGTGGAAGGCATGGAACCATAAAATGTTCATCCAATCATATCCCTTGGTCCAAGGGCTACGATAGGCTGTCCTACCTGCCTGTCAACATATTTATTTGCATACCTCCGCACCCCGTTTGCGCAGACATGATACGTCATCAGCGTGTTCCATTATGCCATTGCAGACCGAGCAAGAATGGAAGGCATTATTACTGTATTATTATTCGCTTTGTACATGTTTTCTTACGGTGAATGAGACATGAGGTAATCTGACAGCATTGCATTCAATTCTCCACCAATCCGGTCTCTCATCATGTCGCTGGTAAGCGTCTGGTCTGCCTGTGCGCGCTCATGTGTTTTGTAGGAGGCGTGGCTTTGGAGAGTGATTTGCAGGGAGGGTGGGATCTTATGCTTTCAAAGCTAGCTTGCTATTGCTAGCCACTCTAAAATCCCCTACCCTTCCTTTAAAGCAGACAGGGGTTAAAGTCCTCTGATCAACTGGTTAAACCTAGTATAGGATCCTGGTGCACCATGCATAAAGACAGAACTGCGTAAAAGAAATCTAGCATGTGGTGAACAGGTTGTGCTACACTCAAAGCTCTCATTTCAAAGATTTATCTTGCTGAAAAGGACAATAACACATTATTTAAACAGAGGACAATGTAGAACAAATCCTCTCCACGTCTGTCAGTAGAGCAAGAGGGACAATACACCTGCATACCAGGCAAGCCAAAGAGCATTCCATGTGCTTTCTCAGATTCAGGCCGGTGTTAATCAGGGGTTTGGGCTGGGACCGTTGGAGCATGCTTGGCCCTCCCCACCAGGGGCCTCTGTGTATGGAACCCATTGTGTTCCAACATTAACAGACACAGAAGTATGAGTCACCTTCAAATCGTGTCTGGGTATTACCTACCTCATCCAATCAGAATGCTGGGAGAGGTGAAGACCAAACACCTGTACGGTAATGTGTGCAATGCAACTCCTCGTCAGCATGGTAATGCTTGAAGGGGCATAGCCTAACTGCAGTCTCATGGTTGGGATTTCTGATGTTTACCCAAAATAAAAAACATTTCTTAATCGGTATCTAACAAAAACGCAGCTGGTCTTCCTTTGGTTGGCGTGGGTAATTAACGCCCACTGGTTATATTAGTGTTAAGTACATACTCCCTAGCTATCATTGGCCAACAACTTCGTCAAGCTTACCAAACCCTAAAAAAGATGACAGAAAACAGTCAAAACATATGATTATGAGTGAATCACATGCAAGGCACATAATTATCATCCAGTCAGATTGTTAGCAATAGCTAGAGGAATGCTAAAACAAAGGTATTAGTAAATCTCTGATACGACATTAGCCGCTGCTATGATAATAAACAGAGACTGGTAATGTAAATAGGCCAAAGTCGGCACTCCAGTAATAAAATATCACATCTTTCCATTAGCAGATGTAAACTAAGGACAGTAACTTCATTAGAGGAAGTATATAAGGTCATCTGGCTAGCATCTGACACACAAGTAAATGGGGAGAGTGAAATATAATAATATTGCTGTTGTCCCTTGTCCGTCGCATATCCTGAGTCTGGTGCTTTAATTGTCATTGGCTCTGTCCCAATTGAGGGAATAAATATTTAGATCTCTCATATTCTGTCTTCCTCTCTCATTTAGACATAAACCACATAGTCAGTCTGTGTTTACTAGACAGTGCCGTTTATTTCTCTGTTCCAAAACACAGTGAATTGCCTACTGCATACAGGCAGCTGCCTTCAAAGGTAATACTCTAGCTATCATGAAGCCTTATAATTGACGAATTTGGAACACTCAACGTTACAGACGACATGACTCACGACAGAGTCTGGCTTAAAAGGGTGAAACTATATACAAAAAAATTTAAAATGTAAAAATACATGGCACATACACAAATACTGCTTAGAAGAAAACAATACGTCCAGTTTTGTTCATTCACTATTTCAATATTGAACTTAAATTAATTTTTTTACTGAGCTTGTCGATGCAACATGGGATTGCATTCTCCTTCATAGAGAGATCATTTGGATTTAAATAAATTATGAAGAATAGAGGTTACGATTTCATAATGTAACAGAATTAGCAACAGATCTTTTTTGTCATATTGTGACATAGGCTACATCTGAGTAAAGCGGATAAGTAAAAATAAAATAAAATGTATGGCCTATAGACTTGGTTCTATCCATCGGTTGTTGATTGGATGGAGACAGATTTGAATGCGAGCCTGCAGTCGACTGCAAGTAAGGGATTGGAATTAAGGACTATGATTAGAGAAGTCCAGCATAGGTTACCAAAGAGAACTCTGTTGTTTCACCATGAAGATCGAATTCAGGTGACATTTTGATTAAATATTACCAGGTGTGCGTTTCCCAAAAGCAACTATGGTCGCAAGTTCCGTCATTACCAATAGAGTTCAATGGAACTAACGACCATAGTTAACTAACGATGCTTTTGGGAAACGCTCCCCAGGTCAAGAAAAGGAAAAAAATGAAACATTTGCATGGATGAATCATTCACAATAGGACCGATAACATGCATTTCAAATATATAAGCCACTAACTGGTCTGCAGATAACCAAATGTAGGTAAGTTTGTTTCTCATTGGGGGTGAAACAAGAACAGTGAAACAGACTTTGAAAAACTAATAAAAATAAAATTGGGCATTTAAGATGAGCAAGAGTAGACAAGAATAAACAGTTTGTCTGAAGGTTAAAGTCGGCATGAAATCAAAATTGACAATTCTTATTTTTTGATGTAATATTGTAGTGTTTATTATAAATAATTTATCTGTGCACATTATTTTTTTTTAATTCATGTGCCCTCGTAATCTTTAATCAAAAACGTTAACCTCCCCTCCCCCTCAAAACGACTCCTCTACTCTTCCGGTCACGAGCTATGGTGCAAGGGCGGAGCTATCTTGAACTGCCAACAGCTGCAGTGACATCAGTGACGTTTGGAATAAACGACTGATGCTTCACTTTATATCACAGACACCAGTCATAAGGGAATTCGTTACCCTTAAACATTGAAAAGATATTAGGCTATTACGACAACATTACTCTTAGAACATCGCAAACTAATTATTTTTTTTCATGAATATGACTTAACCTGATGGAGGATGCGCTCAGTCATTCAGGCAGTCTCTCTCTCTCTCTCTCTCAAGCGCTGTTTAGGCATGTTTTGTGC
Source organism: Sinocyclocheilus anshuiensis (assembly GCF_001515605.1). Classification (NCBI taxonomy): domain Eukaryota; kingdom Metazoa; phylum Chordata; class Actinopteri; order Cypriniformes; family Cyprinidae; genus Sinocyclocheilus; species Sinocyclocheilus anshuiensis. The sequence continues at coordinate 1,224,828 of NW_015542495.1, forward strand.
CGTTGATCGTCGTCGTCATACATATTCATGTTAGGGTGTCGGCGGTGAATCCAGTGGAGAGAAATCCCCCACAACTAACTGCAAACTGGCATTCAGATCTGCCTCCATTTTGTTGGCAATGCCCCAACTTCCAACGATCCAATCAATTCCCGAAGGATGAAATCAAGTCACGCCCCCTCATTTCAGATGCCGTTTCACTCGGATATACGTCACAGCAGAGAAGAAAAGACGATAGCAACTTCCGTTTCACGCCGACTTTAAACAAGTCCAAAATCCAACCGCAGTATCAACAGAGAGAGGTCGAGGAGGGGAGGACGGGGAAAAAAATGAAAAGCTGAAAGGAGAATGCAGAAGGAAGCCTTTAGGATCAATATGGACATGATGAAAATCCAAGATGAATATCCAGTGAAAACAGGGCTGTGTGATGGTTATGCATCATTTAGGGCCTGACTCTCTCTGAAGAAAGGACAGAAAGGGCCAGCTTACAAATACTTGACAAAAAATAAATGAGCTAGGAAGACTAATCAACTGTGAATAAAAGCTGGAAACTAAACAACTGAAGGTGTATTATCCAAGATGAAGTTCACACGAAGATCAATAGATTTAAAGCGAAGTTTAACGAGAGTTTTGAGTTACAGTAGGAAAGGAAATTAAATGGGAGGAAAAAGGGGAATTCTTAAACTTTAATCTTATTGTCAATCCTTTACTTGAAGCAGGATACAACCCTTTCTCTCTCTCTCTCAAGGCAACAGCAACCCATCTGTAATATCAACCCTGTCAATCAACAGATCAACATGCCAACCAAAGATAGATCACTCACTGCATGTCTGACCTTGTGATCCCAATCTATGCAAGTACATTTAAATAAAAGGAGCCAACAGGTCTTAAATGAACAAAAATATAGTCATTATGGTTATTTAGTGAAAAAAAAAATCACAAAATAGCCTTACCCTCAGTCAAACAGCCTACAGCCTGCAAAATTACTTTGAACTGATTGCTGAACAAAAACAGTTTGGCATTTTGTTGCCATGATTTTCAGGAACTGTTATCAATATGTAGCAGGCCATTCTACAGGGTTTTAGTGAAATACCCGGAGTATCTCACAAGCTAGAGTTTGGGTGAGTTCAGTGGGTCCATAAAGAGCAGGATTAGGTTGTCATACTGAATACTACTGCTCAATGGGGCAGGAAGTGCAAGTGAGCAGTTGCATCATTCACAGACGATTACGTCACTTTTAAATGGGTTTAGAAAGGAACAAGTTAGAGTCAACTTGATAAGACATTCACAAACCATTGTACTTTCTTAATATGACACAATTCAGAGAGATAAAGATGTAGGGCATTGGAAATTGATTAGAACAGGAAAAAAGAAGTCATATATCATAACTTCACCAGGTGGTTATAAATTAACTCTTATTTTTGATGATGCAATGTTATTTTTTGTATAGACGGTTTCATCAGGTACACGCGCCTGGCCCGAAGTTAACTTCCGGTCTGTGTCTGTTTATCAGTCTGGCTTTGGCGCCGACTACAAATGCAGTTAAAGTTAAGATGAGTAGACTGAAGTTGGGCTCAGGTGGTTGTGCTGTGGGATATGTTTCCCATACATTTATTTATTTGTGGCGCTCGCCACAATATAAAAATTGACCGATTTTCCAAAAGGCTTCGTTGAATAAACACGAGCACGTACTACATGTTTAAAAATCAAAACGAGGCGCGGGTGTTTTTATATCACTGTATTTCTGAAGGAAGACTATCTTTAGAAAATTTTCGATGTCATTTTAATTTCATCTTGCATGTTATATGCCTGATAAGTAGAGGTGGGAATCACCAGAGGCCTCACGATACGATATTATCACAATACTTGTGTCACGATACAATATTATTGCGATTTTAAATATATTGTGATATTCTGCGATATATTGCAATTTATTACCTTTTTCCAACTTCAAAGTATGTCCCCAAAGAAAAACTTTGACACCATCTGTTTTAACTAAAAAGAAACATTTCTCTGTTTATCTCACTTCAGTTTTATTGTTGCAGTGCAAAATGGGATTGTCAAGCAGACAAACTGACCAACACTTTCATGAAAACCTGTCATAAATGTTGTATGCACCTGGCAAACTCAACTATTTGTATTACAGTGTAGTCTAGTCCACCTTAATTAAATGTAAACAGGTATGCACTGCTGTGCTACTACAGGTATTTTGAACAGTGCAACTTGAAATTGTACTAAAAAGTTGTGCAGACCCTTCAGTAATTGGGGCATTTGAAAGTAAATTACTGTTAAATTTAAATTAAACTAAATAAAACATGTAGTCTTACATCTAGGGACGAAATGAAAATTCTGGTCCGAAAACCGAAACCGAGAATGCTTTGTAATGATTATTTATTATTTTATTAAATAATATAAAGTAATTCTGTAAGACTTTTTAAATTTAACGAATACTGTAATGTATTGTTCACTGTTCGTTCATGATAGTTAATACATTAACTAACATTAACTAATGGAACCTTATTGAAAAGTGTTACCTTAATATTAAATATCAATATATTCTTTTTATTCACTTCTGTGTAACAGAATCAGATATAAGTTGTCATCATTTTATAGGGAGTTGACCCCATAACCTCTCACGTCAATTGTGGTCTAGAGGTTAACAGACATGGCCCGTAGAAATGCACGAAAACAAGACCTTGTGCACATCAAGGTGAAAGGCATATTTAAGCATTTGTCCAAACACACGGTGAAGGCTGATAAAGGTGAATGTCACCAGCATAGAAACTTGCACAGCAGCTGAAGGACAATTCAAATGAATGGGTCGAGAAATAGCCAAGCAAGCAGAACTTTAAGAGGACACTGATGCTGTCCTTACATCTTATTGTAAATGTTTGTATGATAGTTTCCTAGTCGTACAGAAAAGCCCCTTAAGTTGTATTTACGACTGGAAAACTTGGAGATAATTTTGATTTCTGAGTTTTCATGTTGGCTGGGCCATAAACTTTCAACACGCTGGAGAAGAGATACTTTGCTGTAATGACACATCTACATTGCTTTCTCTTGTTGTTACGGTCATGAATATTTCTGAATATAAATAACCATTTGAGGCATATTGTACATTACTTCCAAAGCAAAAAAAAAAAACATTTATTTGCCCAAAATTTAGAAATCGTCAGCATGCTGACTGACTCTTTAGATAGCGAGGTGAATGTATAAATCGTGCAAGTAATGTTTGTATGATTGCCATTGAATGGGATGCTTCATTTTATTCAAACTTCATTGGATATTGACTAAATAGCTTCCATATGTTTTGGTTTTAAAAAGATTTACCCAATAAATAGGCAAGAATGATCTTCCTGTCATCCTATGATTCCTATTCCTTCAAACAACAAAGCAGTTGAATGCAACAAACTTATAATTCCAACATCAGAAGTGGGAAGTAGGACATTTCTGATAGCACATGAAGGCAGCATGAGAACGGGGCAGTGACGTGAGAAGGTCAACCCAACAGATAGGACAACTTCCAAGGAAACTAGAGGTATGTCCTTCAAAAAATAACCCTGTGGCAATGTGTTGTTCATTTAGATAATTCTTGATCAAGCTCTCATGTGCATGGGCTTTTGGTGGAACGTTTTCATTTGATGCTCGGAGTTTGCCAGTTACATTCCAAAGCGTCTCTGCTCTTCGTTTGTCTTTGATGTGTCCACAGATACTCTTCCTCAAAGCAGATCCCTGGGGATTGTATTTGGCTTCCTGAAACACTGAAGTACGTGGTATGGAAGAAGTTGTGGACCTTAGAAATGATTCACATTCTTTAAGGCCTTTGGTCAAACAAATCATAACAGTTAACAAGCAGAGTCAAGACACAAATGCGACTTTAATGAAGGAAAGTCAACTTATATCTTTAATCAAGCTTAGGAATGCAAACAGTGATGAAAGGTCATGTTTCTTGACTGTTCTGCACATTTCTACATTCTTCAAGGCTGTTACTCAGTAATGTGACTCGAAACAAGGAGAAGAGGACAGATGGTGTGTTTTACTTCAATGCCCCACTGGCACTCGGTGTCATAGCTTGGCAACAACGCAAACATTTATTTGAGATCAAAGTCTGAGGTGTAACCATGGAGATGTGGCATGAGGTGGGATACCTGAGAACTCATAAATATGATGACAAAGCCTTGGGTGTACTGACAAAAATATGAAAGCAACTTGGAGCTGTGCTTGTCTTTGCAAAACTTGCCACCACTGTGCTACAGAGTTGTATGGGAGGAGACAAGGAATTGCTATGCAACTGCTAAGGTGTTGTGAGTGAATTTTAGTGTACTGCTATGCAGTTGCTAGTGTTTTGGGTGTTTCTAGGGCATTACTACATAGAGGCCAGGGTTTTGTGAGTGGTTGTTTAAAACAAGTGTCCACATCAAAAGAGTCAACATCAAAGTCTCTAGTCTGCTCTCTAGATCTGGTTCAGGATCCTCCTTCAATGCAAGTACTTTCAATGTACTTCAATTTTTCACCCGTTTTATCATACAGCAAACAAAAGCCAGATTACTAAGAAAAGTAATAGCACTGATAATCAGTTTGATTTACTTTTCTACTCTAAAACAAATAGCACCAAACTACATATTACCAATGTACATTCAACAGGAAACATTGGTATCTGCAGTGCAAATTATCTTAATTATATTAAAAATTTAAAAGTAATATTCACAAAATGTATTTACTTTTTTTTTTACATAAAAGTCCTTCATATGTTACAGAAATGGTTGAAACATATCATTGTACAGTAAATTAACATTATTAAAATATTTTTGAAGCAGTTTTTATTGTTGTAGCGTAATCATTATTTTGGCATCACTTCATCACTGTGCCAGAAATACAACAATAATTCAAAATGGTCTCTGCATATGGCTAAAGGACACTTAATATTATTGGTCATAAAAAATTTTCACTCTTAAAAGCACACCTTCCTAAACATTACTCATTGGACATAATTCATGTCCAAATAAACAAACAGTGTGGGACGACGAGACAAGTTACATAAGTTTAACACTCATTAAGTTTATTGGTTCATTAAAATTACCTTGACATGAATATTGCATGAATACTAAAAACAACCGTAGAGAAGAACTACTGTAACAACGACTCAACTATACATTGTTTTCTGTGTTTCTGCTCTATGCTCCTATAATAAACAAGTATCTTGCATCAGGTGAAACTGATTTGAGATCCTGAAATACCAACCTATCAGCACGCTTTACACCACATGACACATTTACACCAACAGACACAGTGAGAGATGACAGATGGAGGGGGAAAAGATCAAAGGATGATAGTAAGAAAAGAAAAATAGAAAGCTGGTTTGTCTTGTTGTGCAGTGGTGAATGTAAGCAGACAGGCTAATGCCTAATCACGCAGAGTGGCCTGGTTTTACCACTGACTCATACCAAGCGCCCTGCTGAAAGGAATGTTCACAAACAACTACTGGCCAAATCCACTCCGTTTTATAATCATTGTTTCTGCTCGCACACAATAAAAACTAACTTTGATCGTAACCTTGTAAATAATCACTGTGTGACAAAGTGTTAGCCGATATAATTAAAAACACGCTGGCATCTCTCTCCAAGTGTTCTGCACTTGTTTGAAGAATACACATTGAATACAAATTTTTCACGTTGCCCACTGTGCCAATAGGGCCTTTCGCACCGCGGGAACATTTTCATAGTACCAGAACTAATTGTGGAACTACCCACTTTTTGGCGTTTTCGCACCACCGGAACTGGGTGCGATTTTATTGTGCTACTATAACAGCTACACTAACCAAACTAGTTTTTTAGTAGCCTGACATTAGCTCAGCTATTTCCAGAAACATCTTTTTTCAAAGAATTGCAGCGTAATGTGACAAAATGCTGTCACTGTTTTGTTTTTTTAGTTACATTGTAATCAAATGCACTCTCTGAGATACCTTTCTATTCATATTTTGTATTTTTGTCATTATACATTTATATTTCTAACAACAAAAGTACACTACCAATTAGGGATGCGCCGATCCGATATTCATATCGGGTATCGGCTCCGATAGTGCCATTTTTCTCGGATCGAGTATCGGTCAGAGAGAGCCGATCCAAATCCGAGAATTTTTTTATTTTTTTTTTTTTCAGATTGTGCGAATTATTCTGTTACTTCTGAAGCCATATGATAGCTTAATGTGAGCTACATATGAATATTTAAGTCTTTACATTAAAGTTCACACAAACTCTTTTCTCCGCTGTGGCTGTCAGACATTCGTTCAGCCTTTAAACCCTGGTCGCGTTCGGTTACGACAGTCAGCTCGGTAAAGCTCTCTCCAAGATCATTCTGTGTTCCCATTATACTTGATTTGTAAATACATGTCTATGATTTTGCAAAAAGGACTTTATCTTCTTGCCCTGATTTTTCTAGAATAACTTTTGCTGCCGAATTATCCACTAACCTAATTTATGATAAATTTTTGTCATAGATTATAAATATACATAGGCCTATATTTTTTCATATTTGTTTATTTTATTTTTCTTTATAATGAAGTAGTCTGTATCTAGTAGATTGTGAAAGAATGATTATCAGTTCCACACACAGAGATATATAAATTCTACATTTATTTAAATGAGGGAAAAAAACTTCACTGGTATCGGATCGGTATCTCTATCGGCCAATACCGAACCCTAGGTATCGGAATAGGTATCGGAGGCGAAAAAGGCGGATCGGAGCATCCCTACTACCAATCAAAAATTTGAGCTTAATGTTTTTAAAGAAGCCTTGTATGCACAACAAGGATGCTTTTATAAGATCAAAAAGACAGTAAAAACTGTAATCTAAAATATTATTACAACTTAAAATATTCTGTGTGTGTGTGTGTGTGTGTGTGTGTGTGTGTGTGTACACTATACAGCGTACAATATAGATTCCAACTAGGCTCGACATGAAAAGGTTTGAACATGAAAATGCCGACACTATTATCCACAAAACACAATCAAAAGAAACTTGTGTGGGCGATATACAGAACTCACATTGCACAATTAGTCTCTTCTATCTACAGTGAGTCTCGGTCTATATTTGATGATTAATATGCATGAGGACCAGTACTTCAGTCCAATGACATTTCATGCAGAACAACCCAGTGCAATGCTGCAGAAAAAGAAACCAAGCAACCACCAAAATGCAGTGTCACTCATCTGCTGTTGTGCACGCTTATGACAAAATATATATATATTAAAATACCTTTTATTGCTAACCGGTTTATCGTGTCATGTCTGGTTAAAACATATTTAAAGTCTAAAAATGTACTGTAGTCTAATTTTCATTTAATTATGAGTTGCTGGGGATGCTACAACTTCACAGTAGCTTCCCCAACACATGGTACAGGTTATACGACTTATCCGTTCCTCTTTTGAACTCTGCCCACTGATACTAAAGGCTTCAAATATTGAACTAAGAGTCAACAGCTTTTGAACACAGACAAATATACTTGATAGGAGCTGGCCGCACAAAGAGAGCAACAGGTCATATAGTTCATTCTCTATGTGGTGTCTGGTGCACGTTAATAAGTGACGACTCAATCTGCAGCAATGTGTCACTGCGTCGCTGACAAAGCACTGCGATATTTCTCAAGCAAACAAAAAAAGTGAGTCTAAACACACAAGCCTAGAAAGGGGCTATTTATAGAGTTCATACCTGCACACTGTCTACACCAATGAAGAAGAGTGATGAACGCACAACTGTCACAATCAACAGGCTAGCTAATTCATGTGCACACACCGTGACCATTGTGTTCCTAAGTGAGACCATCCAAACGCAAAAGGTGGCGCTATCATCATATATGCATCATTGCGACATGCAACAGAAATGATTGTGGCTCGCATAGAAAATAGCAATGCCTGTCATGCATCATAAACAACGAAGAGCATTAATTCTGAACTGAACGCAAGTCAGTCTGCATCATGCTTGAAAAGACCGGACAGCTAGGTAAGATGGAGCTAAATATAATCGGAGGAGAAGGGTGACCGCTCAGAGGGCCAGCACAGGGAATCTTGGTCTCATTGCATTCCAGATCTTCGATTATGTGTGCTGATTTGGTCCAACAGTTAAATGGATGTAGTACATCATGATTTGGCTGTTGAGCGGTATATTAAGGCCGACTTCCAAAGGACCTTCCCAGAGCCTCGTAGCAGGACCCGGAGCATAAAGTGAGGCTCTACCTGTTTCATCAAGACTTGAGTTTTAAACTTTCAAGTTGCTCATAATCGCCACTTAATGGCATTACACTTCTGGTGGAGAACATGAATGCAGTGTAGCCTCTAGTACAAATATCAGTGGTAACAAATAAATGCAGGAATTTCCCTTGTTGAAAAGATTACCAAAAATACTCCACTATGCTTGGTACATAGCCTGGAATGTCCTAAAAACAAAAGGAGAAAGTGTTAACGGTTGGTTGCTTAACCTTACTTAACCATGACTGAATCTCAGAGGTATTTGTAGTGTTGATGTGACCTTGTTTGGAAAAAATGGTGACTGCAAAACATGCCGTCCCATGCTTGTTTAGGTGGCAAAGTCTCATTCCAAGCAGTAGACCGTTGACAAATGTACAATTTCATAAAATTGCAAAACCAAATTTGTATGTTTGACATTATACAACTGGCAGTTAACCAAGGTGCCGATGTTTTGACATTTTACAACAGGTCACCGACCGCTAACAATAAGTTGATCAACAACCGCAGGTTTAAAACACAGCAGTACACAAGAAAATAGTGCTTCAATAGAAGCATTTCCACTTCCTCTAGTCGTGATTTGCTTGTACGAGGGCCTTGTTTGGTTAACCAGACCCTATAGGTCACTAGAAGCAGAAGATAAGGAAATGTAAAGGACTGTTCTTCATCCACATGACTGCTCCCAATGCCAAACATCTGCCAGTTAGTTCAGGTTTCCTGTTCAAATGTCACAAATGTACAGCAAATTCCCAAGGACTTCAAAACGTAAACCGTAACTTATGATCTCTTTCAGTGCTGCAGTATGTAGGCCGACTCAAGCTTTAGATTTGCCAAGCTTCCTCTCAGAAAGTAAAAAAAAAAAAAACACCTGGCTTTTTGCCACTAGCAACTCCTTCAGCAAGAAACAATCATAAATATTTATTTCTCAGGGTTGTGAATTCCATCCAAATATAAAATGATCGCCCTGCTGATGGACAGTCGTATCCAGGTTCATCTCCAGTTCTCCTCTGTCGCCTCTGGCTTGCTTAGTTGGGGACACTTCATTTCCAGCGATACCGTTGACTTGATTGCAAAGATACTATTTAAACTGAGCTGGATGTTGACATCACTGAATTCAATGATGAACTGTCTTTAACTGAAAAATTTGTGTTTACTATTGTCATTTTGCATTATTGACACACTATTTTCCTAATTAATGCTGTTCAGTTGCTTTGACACAATCTGCATTGTTAAAAGCGCTATATAAATAAAGGTGACTTGACTTGACTTGACTCCTGTGCAAACACCAGCTCAAGGTTTTCACACCACATAAAGTTGAGAATGTCGTTGTTTATGCTGGATTTGGAATTTGAAATGGAAAACCGCCAAGCAGACCGGACATAGGAGGCTTTTATCTCCAAACGGGTCGTGAGGAGTTTGAGACTCTGCCAGATGTCAAACAATAGCATTTGCGTTTATTAGAGCTGCACTGGTCCAAACACTCAGAAAATAAAACAAACTTCTCAGTCACCCTAGCTAAACATACGTAGCAAGAGAACATTTATCAAACATTCTGGCTGGTGATATGAACTTTCAGATCTGTAATACTAAACAAACACATTACGGATTAAAGTTACAATGGGACATACACATATACAGAAGGCTGAGGTTCACTTAAAGGTGTTTGCAAGGGACTGCTCATTTGCAAAGTCGGCAGCAATGAATTACTGACTAATTACTCTGAGCCAAAGTTCGGGGCAGGCTTTATAGATGTTATCAGCGCCCATCACAAAGACAGTGGGAAACAAAGTTTAGGTTTCGGGCGGAGAGCTGGGAAGCTCTGCAAGAGTCCAATAACTCACAGTGAGCTGCTAAATGCACACAGTGGAACAATGAGCCCTGTAAATTTGAAGCCACAGCAGGAAGTACAGGGAAACGACCTATGGAATGTCCAAATGTCTGGTTTACAGCATATCTTTTCGCAAAGCAGTTCAGGGAAGGATAGTAAGTGCCGTTTCACAAAACCAAGCAGACATTGGACCTGTTTGATAAATTCCAAGAGGTGTGAGACATATGGTTGTACACCATATCAGGCATAAATGATAGTTTCAGGTGATGGGACCCTGGCTGAATGCGTTTAGACAGCATGTCATAGCCATTAACTGCCTTCACACTTACACACTATATAGGGCACTCGAACTGCATACCATGCTCCCTCGCTTCAACCCCCGACAGAATAAAAAATGAAGTGTCAAAACGATAAATAATTTAACCAACCCCACATATGCATTCTAGCAGTTACAGCCCCAGAGAGACCATGGGGCATGAGTGTGTATACTTGCACACTTATCTCTCAAAGACACCCTAACATTAAGTCTTGGCCTGCGCCCACTTCCCAAACTACTTTACCTTGGCACAGTGCAAGAGGCTAATGACAGGATGTCTTCAACCCAAGCAGACACACTGGTTAGCCTCCAACAGTAACTATCCGCGGGGCAGCGGAGCTGGGTTGTACGTAGGCATTCACAGCTCCAGTATATACTGCAATGGCATACTACACTAACAAGACTCCCTTTACTCATGCAGGGGAACGTGACGGGTTGAAAGTGTGAGAGATAACAGTGGTGAAACTTATGAGTCAGTTGGCATGTTTTGGAGGCCAACTGTTATGGTGAACTGATCAGCTGATGAAGTTTCTTAAACTAGAGGAACAGCCGTACCATGTTCTCCATCATCTACATCACATGATATAGAATGTTATTCTGCAAACCACAGCCATTATAAATCATGAAATGGAGAAAATATGTATAATATTATCTCAATCTGTTAGTGATCAAACTCAGTGCATTCTAGTCTTGATTTATGTGAGAGTTGCTTGGAGGAGAACATGCACTGAACAGATATTTCACATACATTACATAAGGAAGGCATGCGAGTGAACTGATGGAGTGACATTTAATAATGGATTTCAGATTAAAGCTTTTTCTACTTAAGTTACATAACTTGGCTGGAGTTTTGTCTATGTAAGCAAATGTGGTTGTGCCAGTTTGGCACAAATGGACCAACAGATGACTTACAAAAGAGGTGCTATGGTATTTCCCTGTTTATGGAGAATGATAAAACAGTTAATACCATGTTTTGTAGTCACATAGTAGGGATAGGTAAAGATCTAAGAGCAAATGTGGTTCCAAAAAAAAAAAAAAGAACCATGGTATTGCCACCTTTTTTGAACGGCGGTACCATGGCAAACACATTCTTGTCTACTTTTGTTACAAACATATTTAGGATACTGTCTGTAAGTAGGTCTAAATATGGTTGCAACTCCAACTCAGTAGATATGGGCCGACAGATCATTTACACAAGTACCACAGTATTACAATATTGTTTGGAAACTAGCATGATGGTTAATACAACAATATGCTTTGAAATACATGTAAATACACAGCATATTAATAGTTAATCATTCAGTGTAATGGTATACATCAAAGAATAATGGACAAAAAAAATTACAATTGGTTTTATGACCATTATGGACCATAAAACCATTATGGACCATGTTGGCCTCCAAACATACCATGTTTTTAAACTTAATAAAGTATGGTTGCAACTCGGTATATGGGCCATTTACACACAAGTAATATTGTATAACTATGTTTGACATGGTGCCATTGGAATAATTGGGTTTATATGGTACAAAAATTGCATATTAATATGTCAATCCTTCAGTAACATGATATACATCAAAGCATCATGGCCAAGTATCCATTACCATGGCTTTATGGTGCCATGTCAATTTTTTTTTATATATATAAAAGTCCAGTAAGTCCCATGGTATTGACTCTTTTATTTATACAGTGACACAATGCTTGTCTATTTTACAAATACCATGCTGTTATACCTAATCTACAATATTTGGCTAACATTTGTCCACATAAAAATGTGGTTGCATAAAGGCAACCCAGAAGAAATGGACATTCTTATACAAGTAGTACCACAGTATTGCCATGTTTTTGGAAGTACAATGGTAATACATGGGAAAATCACGTAAATGTATCGTCTATGGGTATTGTGATTATAAATATAATCTGATACCACAGTACTGCTGCTACCTGGATGAAATGGTTAACTTTAAAACAAGTGAACTCACCTCATTGGACGGTATGCTGACAACACCTGTTGACCTCCTCTTCTCTCTTAACTTCCTTTTCTCTATCTGTCCTTTGCCCTTTCTGGCGCTGGGTCCTGAGCTCTTATTCTCTTTACTCTTGCCGTGTGTGGGACTCTCCTTATCACTGTCTTCCACACCAGCGGGGCTCGAGCTCTCCGCCTGCGGGACACCACTCACTTTCTCCGGCGTCTTCTTCAAGTTTTCCCCGGGCGGCTCGGGTTTCTTCGGTTCGTCCTTCAAAGCGGTCGAAGAGGAAGACCGGGTCACCGGATAGGAGGACGAAGAGGAGACGCAGTTAACCGAGCTGCCGTTGTTGTTTAACTCAGTGGTTCTCCCGGTGGCGGCGGCGATATCTCCCAGCATCTTTGCTCTCATCTTCTCACGCTTTGCTTTCCATTCCTCCAGAAAGTCCGTTGCGCTGTTAGATTTAAATCCTCCTGTTGCCATGGTTTCCTTTTTAGATTGTCTCGTGCTGCCCAAATCACTTTGTAAACACAACCAAAATATTGCGGTTCAGATCCGCCGCATTCCTCAGAAGTGTTTGGAGATTGTTTTAAAATGATCACAAAGTCTGCGTTTAAAATTGACCGTAACTGTTATGAACTCACTTTAAAAGACTCAAAAACTGTCAAGTAAGTGCTGTCTCTAAAGATAGTAACTTATCCAGTGAAGCTCACCTGCTCCGCACATTAACGTCCGTCAGGAATCCAGGTGAACTGATCCGGTGGAATGAACTGGATTAGTTACAGGCGCACTCGAGCGCCGAGTCCTGCCCCTCTTCTGAAGAGTTTCCGAGTAGTTACGGAAATCAACGGAAATAGCCGAAAGGACGGCGATAGAGAGTTGTCGTTACTATTGGCACATCAAGAAATAGTTGTCATCTTTTTTAAATTTACTCCGAGGCGGACAGTAGTGAAGTATATTTACTCTGCTTTAAAAGTACACCTTTTCAAGTGTCTGTACTTTATCAGAGTGTTTTTCTTCAGAAAACTTTTACTTCACAACATTTCAAAGCATGATATTGTAGCCTACTTTTTACTGCATACGTTTCATAATAAATATAATACTCGATTAGCCTACATTAGAAATCTAGTACAAGGATTGGCTACATTCAAATTTTCTTAGTCTGAACTTGAGTAAAACAGACATTTTAATAATTGGTCCCCCATCTCTAATAAAAAATAAAATGGATGTTTCTAGCTTTGACCTTGACGCTATTTCTATTTTTCCATCGGCTACTGTTAGAAACTTAGGTATCATTCTAGACCCATCACTGACCTTGGATGACCAAATTAGCAAACTCTCCAAAGCTGCTTTTTTTCAACGATGTCGAATTGCGCAACTTCTTCCTTTCCTCAGTACAAAAGATGCGGAATCATTAGTGCATGCATTTATTAGGCCTACCACTCGCCTTGACTATTGTAACGCTCTTTTCTCTGGCTTACCAGCTCACTCCATCGTTCGTCTGCAGTACATTCAAAATTCTGCTGCCAGATTATTAACTTCCACAAAAAAATCTGCTCACATCACCCCTATTCTATTTAATCTTCACTGGTTGCCTGTATCTATTCGTGTGCAATACAAAATTCTTCTGCTCACCTTTAAGGCACTCAAAGGTCTTGCTCCCTCCTATCTTTCCGACCTATTTTCTTCTTATATACCTTCTCGTGCACTCCGGTCTTCTAATTCTGAACTTCTTTGTGTACCTAGGTTCCGCCTATCTTCAATGGGCGGCAGGTCCTTCTCTGTTACTGCACCCAAACTTTGGAATTCACTTCCCCTGGCACTCAGAACAGTCACCTCTTTCAGTGAATTCAAATCAAAGCTTAAAACTTATTTGTTTAATCAACACCATCACTAATTTACATTGTGTATTTGTCTGTTTTGTTTTT
>NW_015542495.1:1240344-1282689 GCF_001515605.1 Sinocyclocheilus anshuiensis
AGATAGATAGATAGATAGATAGACAGACAGACAAACAGACAGACGATACATGGACGGACGGACGGACGGACAAACAGACAGACAGACAGACAGACAGATAGATAGATATTTTTCTGAGATGAGTCACACTGGTTTGTGATGAATATCTGGACTGTTCTCCCACACAGGTCCCGAGAGAGCATGAGTCACTGTTGTGCAGAGCTGGAGTGTTTGTGACCTGAGGACTCTCAGATATGATGGAACTCGATGTCTTAGATAACAGAGGTGCACACAGAGTCGTCTCTGAGTACCACAGCCTGTCTGTCATGCCATCAAATGGTTCAGAAACGGGCATTTTATCATTTTCGAGTGTCTAAAATGCCAGTGAATGGATACTGATGTTCAAAGTTAAATATTCCATATGTGATGCTAAAGAAATAAAGCAGAAATATCATTGCTCTTCTGAAATGTTTTGAGGGGTGCATGTTGTGTAACATAGGTTATTTTCTTATTTATTTTTGAGGGACTTTTTAATTAATTAATTAATTTATTTATTTATTTTTTACAAAGGTAACAGTAAATACTTCACTGTTAAAAAAAAATTATATAATTAAAAAAATATTTCAAATAAATGCTTTTTTTGTTGAACTGTCAAAGCCTGTCTGTCATGCCATCAAATGGTTCAGAAACGGGCATTTTATCATTTTCGAGTGTCTAAAATGCCAGTGAATGGATACTGATGTTCAAAGTTAAATATTCCATATGTGATGCTAAAGAAATAAAGCAGAAATATCATTGCTCTTCTGAAATGTTTTGAGGGGTGCATGTTGTGTAACATAGGTTATTTTCTTATTTATTTTTGAGGGACTTTTTAATTAATTAATTAATTTATTTATTTATTTTTTACAAAGGTAACAGTAAATACTTCACTGTTAAAAAAAAATTATATAATTAAAAAAATATTTCAAATAAATGCTTTTTTTGTTGAACTGTCAAAGAATCCTAAAAAAAAATGTTTTTCACAAAAATATAAAGCAGCACAACTGTTTGATCATATGAAATGTTTCTCAAACACCAAATTAGCATTTTAGACTGATTTCTGAAGGATCATGTGACACTGAAGGCTGGAGTGATGACTGCTGAAAAACGTTCTATTCTATCCCTTAACCCTACCCCTAAACCTGTCCTTACAGAAAACATTCTGCGTTTGGATTTATAAGCTTGTTTTCCTCATGGGGACTTAAACTTTGTCTCCACAATGTCAAATATTTCAGCTTTTACCAT
Organism: Sinocyclocheilus anshuiensis; assembly: GCF_001515605.1. NCBI lineage: Eukaryota > Metazoa > Chordata > Actinopteri > Cypriniformes > Cyprinidae > Sinocyclocheilus > Sinocyclocheilus anshuiensis. Next base: position 1,241,608 of record NW_015542495.1, read on the forward strand.
TCTTGTGTGGATTTGGAGATACCTTGACCACACACACACTTACAAAGAAAAATCATTATATTTTGTTTGATTCTTGATCTGATTTGATTCCAAATGTATTTCTCAGAATTGAGGTTCTCTCTTCAGGACATAAGAGAACTCAAGACTAAAGTAAGTAAGGAAATTGTTGTTTAAAGTAGCACTTATGTTAATTGACCCCCTTTGGATGACTGGAATTTTCTAGTAGTTTTTCAGAAAATGGCTTGACGAGTCACCAAACTATTCAGTTTATACAATCCAAATCTATAACAGTGAGCACAGAAGAAAGAAAGGGGGTTTGTCCTTGAATTTGCAAAGAATTCTTAAAAAAACAACAACTGGTGAACGCTTTAGTTCTCTAAATGTTTATATAGAGATTTTATGGCTGAATTACTTCTAAAGCCCAGCAGAGCCATAGAAAAAATTTAAAGGGATAGTTCACCCAAAAATAATTCTGAAATAATACAAAATGGAAGTCAGTGGATACCAGCAATTTAACCCAACATTCTTCAGAATATCTTTTTTTGTTTGTGTTCAGCAGAAGAAAGAAATTCATACAGGTTTGAAACAACATGAGGGTGAGTAAATGATGACAGGATTTTCATTTTTAGTGAACTATCACTTTAAGATCTTTCTTGTTGGTTCGGTACACACTGGCAGAGATAATTGGAAGAAATCTTTTGGGGAAACATTAAGGCGCCTGGTCTATAAATAGCCTGTGATGTACAGACTGAGGTCCCGCTAATGCATTTTTAGAATGTTTCAGTGGGCTTTGGGGAAACTTAGTCACAGCACAAACACTCATCTGCACTCACTGCTTTGGTCCGTTCTCAGCACAAACTTTACTTCCCTTTTAAGTAAATTCCACTTCGCATACCTAAAATGCATTTTCCAAAGGAGCAGATAAGTGGAGAGTCACTCCCACTTTGAGAATTAAATTTAGTTTGCGTTCTTATCAGTCAGGGTCTTTTCTAAAAAGCTGTCTGATATGTTTGCTTCACCAGAGTGATTCCTCACTTTATCTAAAAGAGCTCTTTTAGGAGATATTGAAGTCCCACCTTCTGTGACGATATTGTCTTTGAACCGATTCATTTTTTTATGGATCCTGCAGTGAATGCATAAGCATAATTTGCAAGCAGATATTTGTAAAATAATCTACACCCCAAGAGAACAAGCATATGGTATTTGGCTCAATTTTGATTTCTGAAACCTTCAAACCACCTATTTCATTCATTTAGACTAGAAGTAATGACTTAGTGGATCGTCAGAGTGACAGACATTTTCCTGCGTCATGAGATGAGTTTCACATTTCAATTCAAAACTGAAAATCACACAGGATTAATATGACAATCAAAAGTTATATGCTTACAGAAATCTGTACTTTTTTCACTTTCCTTATATTTCTGCCTCTTTGTAAATGAAACCGCAACTGATATTAATGGAATTTTTGACGTCAATTGTGGCAAACATGACTTCATGTAGTTGAGCTCTGCTGCATTAATGTTTATATATATATATATATATATATATACAGTGGGTACGGAAAGTATTCAGACCCCCTTCAATTTTTCACTCTTTGTTTTACAGTAGTATTCAACTGATTACTGTCAGACTTTCGAAATCCTTTATCGCTTGAATTAAGATTATATTTCAATTTTAAAGTCGACACTGGATGCAAAATTCACTTTTACATGGTGTTTGCATATAAATGTATCTTAGCAGTGTGTGGACACAACCACCCTACAATGATCACTGCAATTTATGAAAGAAATCAATTAAATTTGCATGTGGGAGTGTGTGTGAAAAAAGCAGATGTAACCCCTTTGTAATCCTTAATATTTTCATAAGTAACTGTAATTTAATTACACATTTTTTCTCAGTAAGTGTAACTGATTACAATTACTTTTATTTTGTAATTAAATTACGTAAATATATATATATATATATATATAGTGGCTCCAAAAAGTATTTGGGCACTTAAGTCACATTTAAAATAAATGAATGTCATTGCATTAGATATAAATTCCCAATAAAATAATAAATAAATTATAATAATATAAATATATAAATAATTGAACCAAACCATTGTGTGCTTGAAAGGTGTTTGTGCTCATTTAAAATAAATGCCACTTGACTTGATATTTTGTTATAAAATCCTAAGAGTGTCCAAATACATTTTGAGGCCACTGCGTCATTTTTAATATGAAATAATTAACAAGCATGAGATTAATTGCATCACTGAATGTTGGACATTGACCGATCACATGATAAATGTTGCTTGTCATACTTCATTAAAAACTGGTTTAAACAGCATTTTGTGATTCTTTTATAATTACACATGATGATCTTAAACTATATTTAGAGGGAATATTTGTACATTTAAATAATGTGTCACATTGCAGGACCATTTAAGTAAAAAAGGTGATGAATAATGATGAAAAACCTCTGAGTTTAACTGCTCAGTTTATTTTCATCAGAATGCAACTGTTACCTTTTTGTTGTTCATTGTCTTTAATGATCATCACAACTTCTGGTCATTTTGACTCCCAACACCGTTGTAATCATTACAAAGCACAGGCCTGGCCATTACTTCCCCTGTCTGTCCTGTAACACTGGACCGTGACCATGCCATCTGCTGAGATGGGTGAGGGGTGGCAAAATGGGTCATTTGGATTGCTCTGTGTGCCGCCCATATTTTAACCGCTCAGATCGCCTCATTTCTGTGAGTTGGTGGCACTGGGAGTAACTTTGTGTCCCCAAACATCTCAGATGCTCCTCAATTAGTATGTTAAACTATTGTCAGCATGTTTCCTTGTTGAACGGAGTCACGGGAAAGATTTCAAAATGACCACATGCTAAAAAGTACCAGCTGTACTCATTTATTCACCCACATTATTAAGACACAAAAGCTGTAAAACTGTAAAACTAAGAAAGTCTGTTCCAGATACTTTTGATTTGTTTCTTGATGTTCCAAAAAGCTATTATGCTCTTCTGGGGGTGACCATGTGATTTTAGTCATGAACTGAAATGATTAAACCACCAAACGCTTCAGGCAACACAATAACAGTCATCTTGCACAATACATAACTTATCCAATCAGGTTTGAACTGTACTGTATAGTGACATGTTTTCTTAGTCATCCTCTCATGCTTGATTTTTTGAAGGAAGACATCTGATGTCACAATCAGAAGTTTGCAGCGCAGATGAAGTAGATTAAATGAATGTTCTAGGTTTAGCACAAGTTAAGCTCAATCAACAGTTTATTACAAACAATCACTCCTTTATTACATTTGGGTATTTGCATAATGTTTATCACACACACACGCAAATCCCACTTTTTGTGTCTATTTTTTCTTTAAAGGGGTCATATGATGCTATTTTAAAGATCATTATTTTGTGTATTTGGTGTAACAGAATATGTTGACATGCTTTAATGTTCAAAAAACACATTATTTTTCAAATACTGTACATTATTGTAGGTCCTCTATGCCCCGCCTCTCTCAAACACGTCGTTTTCAACAAAGCCCCCTCCTTTGACAAGCGCAGTCTGCTCTGATTGGCCAGCTGACCCAGTGCATTGTGATTGGCCGAACACCACAAGCACGCGTCGGAAATGTAACGCCCCTTACCATAATCGCAGCTTCAGCTTTCAAAGTAAATATCAAGACAGTTAATAATGTCGTTAGTTTTACCATCAGGAGAAAGGAAAACTTGAAATCGCATCATATGACCTCTTTAAAAAAAAAAAGTGAAAATGGGTAGTAAAAACAAAAATTATGGTTACAGTGAGGTACTTTCAATGGGGCGAATTCTGGAGGATTTACAAATGTGAAATTATATTTATTTAAAGCTCTTTCATTAATTCTTATTTTAAAAATTGTGAATTATTTTGTACTGTAAAGTTGTTCTCGTCATTTATTTATCATGGCAAAAGCTATAAAATTAGATATAACTTTTCACAGTAAATTTTTGACACCAAGATCATATTAACACACATATTGTTTATATCTTGCGGCTATACTATTGAAACAGTGTTTATAGACTGGCCCCATTTACTTCTTTTGTAACTGCCCAACTTTTTTAAGGAGGGACGAGTCGGAATTATTTTTGTGGTAATCAACATGCCACGTGTTGTCGACTGAGTTGAACTTGTATTTACCCTGGAATATTGCCTTAAAGGAATGTTCATTCATGTTGTCGATTACCACAGAAAATTATTTTGACAGAAAAGCTTTTACAATGTAAGTCTATGGGGGAAAAAAAACAGACTCAGTTTCGAAACTATGTCCACAAGATAAAAGCATTCTGGTTTTTAGCACTGATATTAATACTTCTGAACAAAAATTGTTATTTCAAGCTGTGAAATTGTCTAAATTGTTTTTAGGCAGATGAACTTTGGTTATTACCTGGTTCTGGGTGGACTTTCTCTGTAAAGAGTTCTTTTTTTTTGGTATCCTTACAAAGTTAAAAGGTTAAACGACATTGTATGGTCATGGCAGGAGTTTAAAATTGGAAATAACATTGTACAGTCATTAATTAACACAAGCATAGTTTGCATTTTATGTGTGTACTGTTGGGTGTCTTGCCCCATAGACCTCCATTGTAAGCGCATTACTGTAGACATGATTCTGTTTGTTTTTACAAACTGAGGGACCAGACAAAATTATTTTCTATGGTAATTGACAGCGTGCCATGGATCCAGGAGAACAAGAGATGAGCCTCGACTCTGGAGGCCGATCTCTGGGTCTGCGCCAGATATTCAGCTGCAGCCCACCGGCCTGGAACTGGAGGTTCCTGATGTCGCTCAGGCCACCGCAGATAATTGAGTTCAGGCCAGCTAGATGAGTAGAAATTAAAGAAGGCGATGTGAGTGAGGTCAACTGGGGAATAAGTGCTCAAATATTCTAAGGATGTCTAATTTTGGTCTCATTACAGGGAAATATACCGGTACAATGTTGATTCGAGAGACTGAACAATGATGTGCTGCCTGACTGTCCACATTCCACCACATAAAATCACTAGAAAGCCCTGCATAAGTTTGGCTAATCTCACAGAAATGTATAATTATAAATTCCAAGCGTCACAAATATATTATACTTAAGACAATAACTACTAACACAAAAATGATGTATATGTGATTGTGCACACATTCAAACACAGGCAAATCTGACAAAATTGTAATACTTGTTGGTATTTGAATGGATATGTTTTTATTTATGGATATTGTTCAACCTGTTGTTTTGTTACTGTGTTCAAAAGACAATACCAAAGTTTTTGATGCTGAAGTGGCCATGGAAGTTGGAGCCCAGGACTGTTGGAGTCTCCCACCACAAATCCCATCAAGCATTTCACCAGCAACACAAGCAACAAGAGGCTTTTTACATGCAAAGCGCTTTCTGCAATACTGGTCTGAAAGATACAGACCTACTGTGTATACAGTGCATATAGTACATTTATATACTGTAGATATATAGATGTGTATTAACCCTTGGGCTGTGCTGAACATTTTTTCACCTAATTTGGTGTTCAAGCCTTTTAAAATCGCATGCAAATATTTCATTATGCTATATTATCTTTGACTGAATCTATTTGTCAACTTCTTTTCTTTTAATTAGCACAGGTTTTGAATTTCGAATGAATGAAGAGTGTTATTTTTTTTGTCATTTTTCACTGGGAACACCACAAGTGTAAGGTAAGGAAGGAAAAAAAATCTCAAAGAGTACAAAAATTCATTTTTTAAATACCCTGGGTGAGCAAAATCAGGTTTTAGTCAAATATAAAAACATTAACTGGCATTTTCAGGGAAAAGAAAATCCTCTGTTACGGAAAATCCAAGTCAAAATGGCTAGAGGGTTAAAGAGGAAAAAAAGGTGTGCATTAAAAATGTGTATTAAAGATAAAAAGCAAAATAAGCAAGAAAAAGTTTTTTTTCTGCCCAAAAAAGAAAAAAATATGCACACAAAGTCTTCTGTAGGACAACCCAAAAAAGTGTTTTCATCTTGCAAATTTTGTCTAAAAATTATAGTACGTTTTGCAGTCAAATCAAACAATGAATTAAGTATTCTGTATTTTATGCATATAGCAAATACTGCAGAATTAGTACAAATATGGCAGTATGCATTTGACAGACAGCACTACTTCCCTTATTATTAGAACACACACAGCGCTGATTAATGGCTGATTCATGATGATTATCTTCATTATGATTATTCTTTATTTCACTTCGACTTCATTCAGCGAGGTTTGATGGATCAGTTCCCTTGCGAATTCAACCAAGCAAAAAAATGCTCACATTCACGTTTTCCACAGCCTTGTGTGCTTGTATATGAATTGTTTAATCGCATAACTCAAGTGTAAGCATGAAATGTGACATGACGCATACACTGCTGCAACTGATCCAGGTTGGCCCGCTGGTGCAAATCACCAAAAAATGAAAGTACGGAATCTATTTGTTTCTATAATTGCTTTGGATTCTTGTTTTGTTCCTGCTTTTAAACCGGGAAACACTCCAACTGATCTTTGCCACATTCGTTTTTGTCAAGAATCCCATTAGAACAGAGAGCTTTGAGGTAGAATCAGAAGAATGAAGGGGTCTCTAGCAGACTTCTAAATGGAAAAATACAAAAAATAAAAGACAAAAGTCCCATTGCATGACTATGTGCAATTACTACCCATACAGGCTCTTATCCTTAAAGCATTATTGCATTATTTGAGCTCTTCATGCCACAATGAGAACATGCAGCATTCCATGCCAAGCACATTTATCAATGCAGTCCTACAAGGAGTCCGGGAATGACCTCTATTGTGGTTCTGTGAGAAATTGCTAAAAGACAATTAAAGTGACAATTCAAACACAAATGAAAACGATGTCACCATTTAAACACCCTCATATAGCTTCATGCAAAAAAGTGCTGTGATTTTTAATTGATGACAGATATGTCGTTTTTGGGTGAACTATCCCTTTAATTTGTGATGTTTAATCTGGCTTTGCATGAGAACGCTGGGTAACTTCAAACCCCAGAAGAAGCAAGCAAGCAAAACATACTCGGAGGGTTCACATAGAGAAATGCAAGCCTTATGTAAGATTAGGGGAAAAAAATAAACAAAAAGACCTCACGACACTCATCAAGCAACACTTTTCCTGCATTTCCTGTTAACAAAAGCATGCCAGGTTGAGGGTTGAATGGAGCAGAGCATCTGGAGCGACTGTGCTGAGATCAGAGTGGCGCCATCTAGTGGTACTGAAGCTATATAAAAAATTTAAAAAAAAGAACGAAGAAAAACAGCATCTCATTTGCAAAAAGTAGACTCTCTCCTGCAAACAGACTTGAACTAGAACTAGTATTCAACAAGTGAAAAATGAAGTTTATAATTAAAAGAAACACAGGTTTAAGGTTAAGATCCATGAGCCATTACGTTTGATTGAATAATCGTACTAAAACTATATTTATAAAACGGATAGTTCCGCTCCTTGATTCTTATTGGTTGAGCTGCGCTCGAAGCTGTTGTAAATTACTCTACAAACATACACTTCTGTGTGTTGCTCGGCAACCACTTTGTTGGAACCACAACTGTTTCTGAGGAACTACATTGTTTCGTGGAAGAATACTGTTTTTATTTATATCATTACACTTTATTTGCTCCGTTTTATTCTGTGAAACCTTACTACGTACATGGAATAACCGTTTTATAAAAGCAGTAAGCCCTGTAAAGCCGTGGTTTACAGTGAATTTATAACAGCTAAGGGGGTTTTAGGCACTCCGCTTCACGTCGTAAACCACGTAAACCATGGCTTCTTGGGGCTTATTGCTTTATATAAACACACACAAACATTTTTAGTATAACATTTTTTCCCCAAGTTCTTTTTTTTTTTTTTATTGACCTAATAATGGATCTTATATTCTTGTCTTCTAAGTCTTGAGTTTAAATTAATAGTTACTATATTATTATTAGTTAGTTAATATACTATTTTTTCACCATCATGAAAAACATGTAAGCCCCCCGATCAATGAATGTTAACTTCTTTGCCATTCAAGAAGTTCGTGCATTCATTGGGTTCATAGTTCATAGTTTCAAAATTCATAGTTTTTATTTAATGCCATGTCAGCATCTTAGGCTATTTTCATGGCAAAAAAAAAAATAAAAAAGAAAATTCAAGTATAACTAATACAATAAAAAACAGCCAACAAAAGTTATATTACACAAGATTTGTTACATTAACATATGATAAAAATTCCAAAACCTTTTCTGGCAAAATCATCATTCTTTGGGGAAATACCAATATTATATAACTTTTGTTTTTTTGGTCTAAAGTTTTTTGTAAAAACTGGACTATATTCAAAGATTATTCCTAAAATCTACAATTATTTAGCTGATTCATTATTGTTATTATTTACTTATTTTATTTTTTAAGCAGCAATGTGAGATATGGCACTAACAAAATAATTTAGAAGCATCCAATCCAATATTCCTTTTTCAATCCTTCGCCACTCATTGAAAAGTAGTTTAATTATTTTTTTAGAATAGACACTGGGTCTGAGTTTATTACATTTAACAGCACGTTAATCTGACAACATTCGACTGGTTCTCACATCTAAAAGTGCTCGATTCATCAAAGAATGTCAAAGAAAGAAAAAAAAAAACAGGACACAAAAGCAGAGAAATTTTTACAATGTACAAGTTTATTTTAATTAACTCTCAGTGGTTGGTAGTCACAGCACAGCTTGCACGGATGAAGCCACACATCTATTTTACAAGATGATGGGAAATTTAAAAAGCAAAAACAAAAAAATATTAAAAACCTAAACCAAAGAGGAGACAGCTGACAGTCCAACTACAGCGACATTTTTTTCCAACTACAGTATTTTAAGTAAAAGGCCACTGAAATGCATAAAACGTGTTTCCGATGCATGGACTTCATCTGACGCGGTGGCAAAAGTTCGCTAAACCGGACAGCAAGACTCCTGACATGGCATTGACAGTGCATGTAGACATTGTAAAAAGGACTGGTTAGCGATATCTAGGATCTTCTTTTTAGTGACAACACCTTAGTTAATACTACAGCTTAAAAAAAAAAAAAATGGGAAAAGGACAAAAAAAAAATGAACAGCACTCTTCCAAAGATACTGAATAAAATGTGTGAAATGTAGTGAAGCAATTATATTATTATCTCACAATTACCGTGAACACTTTTAAAACTGAGAAGAAGAGAAAGAAATGCACTGAAGAGGGCGGCTCTATTGTTATCCAATGACATTTTCGACTATAAAAGAAGAAGGAAATAGTTAAAAACACACTTTGTCCTCTGGAGTTGGTATATTTCAATAGTAACAGACAGGGAACCATAAACGCATGCCATGTGCTGGTCTCAAACGATACATACAGGTATATACAACTTCACTCAGTACCTGCTAAAACAATGTGAGGAGTACAAGATATAAATCAACGACTACACTACAAACTCAAAGAAAGTCGGGGGAGAGGAAGGAAACCGGGGTGAGCCACGAAAGTGGTGCAAGAGTGAACGTTCTTAAAGCGTTTGTAGAGAAAGAAACGCATATATTGCACATAAGTGAAAGGTTCGATTCCACAAGGTCCACCTAATCGGTAAAGCCAGGGGTCCGTGAGAGAGGAGGAAGTGTGCGGAGCGTGCGCGTGCGCCAGCACTGTGGAATGCTGGGAAGTCTTCTGCTGAGAGACAGTGCCTCCGAGGACGAGGCGGGACTTCTGGCGCCATTCGGGACGGGGGTTGAAGGAAATGGAAGGAGAGAGCTGCACATTGCATAACACATCTATACAGGAAGAAAGATTAAAGAGCGAAGCAAAAAAACAAACAAAAAAAAACGCAAAAAAAAAAAAGTGTGGCACAAATAAAATCAGGTGTTCTGTGACAGCCAAGAGAAATTTGATACAAGTGACGTATGTACAACTAAGGCTTATTGGTTAAATAGTTTTTTGAGGCTTTCCCCGCCCGCAAAGTGTTCAATGCCATTCTCTCGTCTAACGCTTTTCCTTAGTTCTGTAAACGCAGTGGTTCTGTGTGAGTGGTGAGGTGGTGGAGCGGAGAAGCGAGGGAAAGCTGGGGACTGAGAAACGGAGCCTTCTTGTCGCCGTTGTCTCGTATTCATATCTAAATGTGCAATACAGTTACTGCCGGAGGTCGTGGGGAGGCTCTGTTCTATTTGGAAAGCTTGCTTATGACTCGGATCAGCGCTCCGTTCTCATCCTTTAGTCTCTGGTTGTCTGCTTTCAAGTCTGGTAGCGTCTGGAAGAGAGAACAGAAGAGGGACGGGTTAGATTAATGGACAAGGACGAGTGCTGTGTTGTTGGCGTGGCTTTGGATGCTGATGTTTGTTAATTGCTGCGTCCTTCCTTCCTTCCTTCCTTTGAACAGCACTTCCTATTCAACACAACCTTCTTTTTCACCGAAATGGTGATGGTGCCTGATCTGGAATCTGGGATAGGGAATGGCTCCTGGACTAAAACCAATAATAGCATGATAATGTCTAATTGCCGGGCAGACATTAATTCTCTCAATATTTTTCAATCTTCTTAAAAGTTTATATTTGCTCTGAAATGACTTAAAATGGTGATATGTTTTATATTTTTTGTTTAAGCCAAACAGCCTCAAAATGCATTTTTTTTTTATTTTTTCTGTTTTACACTAATTACTCAAAATTTGACTTGCATCGAATAGGGAAAAGAAATATTTGAAATAATTTAGTAATACTTTCTATGTAACTATTTTTTTAGATTTACATTTTCATTTAATATGCACCCATAAATCAATACATAGTTGCAAACAATTTAGCAAATTAAAACATATCTATAAATATAAATATATATAAACATTATAAAAAAATATAAAAAATGAATATATCCTAAAATAACTACAATTATAATTTAATTCTATACAGATTTAAACCTACATTTGATGTTCATTTATATGATTGCTGCGTCCTTCCTTCCTTCCTTTGAACAGCACTTCCTATTCAACACAATCTTCTTTTTCACCGAAATGGTGATGGTGCCTGATCTGGAATCTGGGATAGGGAATGGCTCCTGGACTAAAACCAATAATAGCATGATAATGTCTAATTGCCGGGCAGACATTAATTCTCTCAATATTTTTCAATCTTCTTAAAAGTTTATATTTGCTCTGAAATGACTTAAAATGGTGATATTTTTTATATTTTTTGTTTAAGCCAAACAGCCTCAAAATGCATTTTTTTTTTATTTTTTCTGTTTTACACTAATTACTCAAAATTTGACTTGCATCGAATAGGGAAAAGAAATATTTGAAATAATTTAGTAATACTTTCTATGTAACTATTTTTTTAGATTTACATTTTCATTTAATATGCACCCATAAATCAATACATAGTTGCAAACAATTTAGCAAATTAAAACATATCTATAAATATAAATATATATAAACATTATAAAAAAATATAAAAAATGAATATATCCTAAAATAACTACAATTATAATTTAATTCTATACAGATTTAAACCTACATTTGATGTTCATTTATATGCACCAATTATACATGTATTTTTACATTTGATACTTATGATACATTTGATACTTGTTTGATAAATGTTAATTTACATGCATATGTATAGTTAAATATAATTAAGCTTTAATACATGAAAAATCCCATGCGTTAACATCAACCAATAGCTGAGTCAGAGCTCTGAATCTGAATAAATTCAGTGTTTTAACACTTTCATATTCGCATGTCACTTTTTGTATTATTGCAATAGCAAAATAAATAAAATAATAATCGCTTTAAATATATAAAAAATATAAATATCTAAAATCATATATAAAAGAATAATAAAAAATACACAAACACACACATATATATATATATGCAGTATACACACATACATACACATACATATACATACATACTAAACAAATCTTTGAAATCACAGGAATAAATTACATTTTAAATAGTAAACATATTTCACAATTTTACTGTTTTTGCTGTACTTTGGATCAAATAAGTGCAGGCTTGGTGAGCAGAAGAGACTTCTTTAAAAAAACATTAAAAATCTTACTGTTCAAAAACTTTTGACTGGTAGTGTACACACACACACACACATCAAAATGATTACAATTACATCAGCCAGCCCTAGCAAAGTTGCGGCATCATTTGGCTCTAAAATTAGTGAAAATGAGCCACCGTTTCTAAGTTTGCAGATTCCATGTCACCAGAACCAGCACCATTTCAGTAGAAAAGGAACCGTAGATCCACACACACACACACACACACACACACAAACCAGCAGGCACACTGCAGTTCAATGGGAAACCATAGCCATGCACTCTCAGATGAGGACAGCACTCAGGCCAGACGGTCCTCTCTCTCGCTCTCTGTACACACAGTGTCGGAACACAAGAGTGCCTCAAAGTGTCTGTATAAACCACAACACTGAGCGCTACTCGATACCGATCCGTTTCAGTCTTCAGGTTACAGTGTTGAAGTGGAGATTTCACCATTGACCGTACACTGACAGACGGATAGCAGTCAGGAAGACTACTAATTGGACTAACTGGAAATTATGTGGAGTTTTGTGAACAAAATCAAACATGTTTACGAAAAAGGATCAGTTAGGAGAAACTAGCTAAAGTAATAAATGAAAGTCATCTTAGTTTACTCCCCCCTTTCTTTCTATTTTTGAACAACTAAAGGAAGTTAAACAAAAGCATTGACTTCATTCTTGGTCGTTTTTCTTACAAAAGGTCATTACGTGACCTCACATGTCCTAAAACAGCAAGAGTCATTTGGACCACTTTTATGGTGCCTTTTTTGACAATTATGTAGTTTTACAGTCCCAGTAAGCTTATTTTTGCTAGATAACTTCCACAAAAGAAAGTCATACAGGTTTATAACACTATAGGGGTGAGTAAATGATGACAGAACATTCATTTTTGGGTGAAATATTTCTAAGAAGAAAGGCAAAAAATTGTGTGTCAGTGAAGAACTTTAGATGTTTTGCAGGAGCGCAAAGAAACAACTTCCTTGTGATAAACTTGCCACTGACAACTACATTTTAACGATGTAATGATACTTCCCAAGAGAGAGGTTTACAGTTTGTGGAGTACAGCAAGTGCAAAAACTGGAAAAATGCATTAAAAACAGTCCATAAAAACAAAACAGACCTAAGTAAAAGAAACAGAACTTAAAAACCTAGGGGAAAAAAAGTCATATTATACTGTGTTTGAGGCCTATCGGCAAACAGAATGCATCCAAAAATGTTTCTCATTCTGTATACAATCGGCTAGATTATGCTAGAAAAGATCCAATGTAATTTAAGTGTTTGCCAGCGACAATCTGTGGATTAAAATGCATGAGTTTCCAGAAGCCATGCAATCCAGATTAGCCTCAGGCAGAGCATAAATAGCAGTTCCGCTCCAAAAATCAAAAAAATCTGGGACTGGGGGGAAAAGGGTTGGTCTCCAAAATTAAAAAAAGCAGAGAAACTGTATTTGATTTCACAAAAAAACAGTCAAGCACCTCATGCAAGATGCCGTAGTCATCCAAAAGGGACTGCACTTCACTGCAACACATTCGAGGGGAGGGGCCAAAAAAGTTCAAACAAGCTCAAAAAACAGAACAAAACAAAAACAGTACAATTTATTACTAAAAAAGGTGTTTTAAAAATAGCAGGAACTGTGTGATTCATATGAGCGGTGTTTAATGAAAATATTAATTTTAGTATTGACCATTCATAAAATGTCATTTCATAAAAATCTGGGTAAACATTATTAGTGTTTTCATTTTTTATCAATTACATTAATTCAAGAAACATGCCATGTGTAAAATGTAACTCTTGAAAAAACATTTTTATGTAATGTTTTAATGACGACATTGTAGAACTGATCAAAAAATGTGCAAAATATCAGTCATTTCTAAAGTACATAATAAAATGTACAGTATTTAGTAGAGTTTTTTTTTTTTTTTTTAGCAATAACGGTACTGTTTTTTTTTTTAAGCCCCAAAATCCTCCCCAGGAAGCACAGAGGGAGGCGGCGCTTCAGCTGGCACCTGCCTTTATATGGGTGTGGGCGGTGCTGAATAGAGCATGAGGAGGGGTGTAAGGGGAGGTGGGGGCGGGTCTACAGGTCTGCGGCGGGCAGGTGGCTGCAGCCCTGCGAGATTTTGGAGAGCACGCGAGCCAGCGCCCTGTTCTCTGCCTGCAAACGCTCGTTATACTGACGCAGAGACTGCACCTGCTTTACCTGAGGAAGATTCTACGAGAGACAGAAACAGAAAGAACGATAGAGGAGAAGATGATAGACATCAGACAAAAATGAATGCAAAAAAAAAGGAATAATGTATTAACGTAAACTGTTAAAGTGAACGATAGATCACTGAAGGAAAAAAAAATATGGGATCTCAAAAATAATTCAAAGAAATTGAACAGGAAAAAGATGCGCAGACATGCATACATTTGCTTGGCTATAAATGGGGACATTTAATAGACTTTAGGTAGTCGTGGCCAAAAGTGGGCTTCAGCACACTTCCAAGTGGACATTAAGATGGTTTAAAATTGTATAAACAAAACAAAAATTCAAAAGCTAAAACAGCTAAAAATCAATACATTAGCTGACATCCTTTCTTATTTTAATCTTATTTTAATTTTTATTTAAGAACTGGGTACTTCATAAAAATTTCTAAAATTTCATGGATTTTTTTTTTTTAAAGAAATATATTTTTTCTAGTTATTTCAAACTCTAGCATTTTTTATCAGGTAGAGTACAAAATAATAATAAAAAACCTGTAACCACAAATAACTAGCAATTTCATTGGCAATTAAAAAAAGTGAATCCTGAATAACATTACTTATGGAAAGTTTTAGAATAATAGAATTTTAAGATATATTTTAGTATATTACAACTAGCTTTTGTAGATTTTTTTTTTTTTTTAACAAGCAGCTTTGTCATTATAACAAGTATCAGAAATATCTTGGGGGGCCTTCAAATATAGTCTTTGACAATAAGGGGCCCTTGGGAGTCAAAAAGTTTGGAAACCACTCCTAGACTAACCAAAAAATAAAAAACACATAAATTATATATAAATTACTTATTTTGTAAAATTTAAATGATAAAAAGGGTACATATCAGTTTTAGAAATGAGGACATCCTCCGATGTCCCCAAATTTTTGCTAGATATTCTATGGACATATTGTCCTCAATGTATAGATTCACATGCACACAAATTCACACACAGACTCTTAAGAAATGGGGTGAATTCAGTGGGGAATATAATACTGAAATACACAAATCCATCATGTCGCAGAAAGATTAAAACACGCAAACCAAAGGCAAGAGAAAACATCTAACATAACCCTTCGACACATAGACGCCTTTTAACATTAACTTCCTTGTAGTCGCCACAAACATGCATTTATACAAATTTATCACACATTAGAAAAAAGAGGCAACTCGTCATAGGATATGCATTTTAGAAAAGAGATTTGAAAGGATGTACAATATAACAGTATGGCTGAAACCAGTCAACTGGGCCTTATCACACGCACTATGAAGCAGATATAATAATATAATGAACAGAAAAGAAAAAAAAACTTCAGTCTCATATACGAGCGGGGGGGATCAAAGTTTTGTAGCTTTTAGTCCACGTCTGTTATATTTGAAGTAATCTATATGCTAGTATACTCATTAAAGCTGAAAAAATAGACTAAGCCACATAAACACATTTCTACAAAAATGGACCATAGTTCACTTAAACACGCAAAGTTAGAATAAAGAATTTTCATTCTTGTTTTTATTGATATTAATGATGCACACAACACACACACACACTTTAAAAACAAACAAAAAGTACCTTCAGTTCCTCCTCCATCTCAGAGATCTTCCTTTCTAAAGCTCTTCTTTCCTGCAGACACACACACACACACACACACACACACACACACACACACACACACTGACAAGTTAGCGCACATGCCCATAAAACACACATAAACAACTGCATGATTCACCATCACTGCAAACAAAGAAAGATAGAGAATCGTGGATGCATCAGGTGAATGAATGTCAAAACAGAGAGAAGTGAACAAAGTAAAGGAAACCACACACTGCTTAGTGAAGCAGATCAAGAGCTAGAAATATAGTTCGGTTTATTCATGCTAACACCAGGTCTGAGCACATTATGTCACTTAATAACTGTATAGTGTAATTAAATTAATTATTATTATTTAAAAATGGTTAAATAATTGCTATGTTTATAATTGTATGTATTACTAAAAATGATATAATACAATGTAAATCATACAAATAAAATAATATAAATAATAAAAACAAATTATTATAAATAATAATAATTAGAAATTAAATGTATTAAAATATATGTTAAAAGTAAAAAATAAAAAAAAACCAGTTCAGTATGTGTATATAGGCATGTGTACCACATTTCAACAACAGACCAAATTAGTGCATAATTTAAGGAATAATGTAAATAATTAAGAAATATAAATGACGTTAAATACTGTAAATGGATGTAACAGGAACCAAAAAAAGTTTTGGAATGATTTTCACACGCATGCAGATACAATGTTTGAAAGAGAAACCACACCATACTCTATATCTCGCATGATATATTATTCTTTTCCATAAGTCTGGAAAGGTGTGTCGCTTTAGTGATTTCAAGAAAAGAGTGAAAGAGGGATTGTGATTGACTGATGGGGTTTGGTTCTAACCCCTCGGGCTGTGAGAGGCACGTGATTCAGCCACTAGCAGAGCTGTAACACTTTAAATTCAGGTTAAACGTTACCCAAAGCACCCAGCTGAGCCTGAGACCTGCCTGCAACCTTCAGACATAAACCAGTGCGGAACAGTTACAAGGCCAGAAGTCAGCATTTATCTGGATCAGTTTGTAAACATCTCCAAAATCTCAGCATTTGAGTTGAAAGATGCTGATATGGGGCTTTATCTATTAACGATCCTTTATGGATTCAATGCCTCATCACTGCATTAGAGTGAAGTACACATGCTCCTCCACTGCCATGGCACATTAACTTGGATGGGGAACGATGATTCGATACATTAAAACTCAACGGAAATGTTTCATGAGACAACAGATTCAAGTAACAGTTGTTTTTACCCTTTTCTCCATCTCCAGCTGTGATCGATCAGCAAAGCGCTCCTGCCTCTGCAACCCAAACAACACAATGGATGAGCTCAGGACATTTCAAATCATTTGTCATTTTCGGCGTTTTCTTTTTATGATTATTATTCGTTTTTAATAATTTTAAAGAAACTGCAATCACAAAAAGCTTCTGGCCTATTCTACTCTTTCTTTTTCTGGCCTGGAATCATATTGGTTGGATTTATTTGGATTAATTCTGATTATTTATTTCTTTATTTCATTGAATAACTCTAGCAATTTCTATTCTTTCTTTTCCCAATCTAAACTTAAACTCCCACTTTAAGATATTTCCAGGGTTTTCCATAACCGATGCAACAAATCACTGTGACGGTATTAAAATGACAGTATACATTTTAACAAGGCGATCAAAGAATTTTTATTTTTTATTTTATTTCATTTCATTTCAATTCACAGCCTGTTATATTTCTAAGTTTGTGGCAACCCTGTCTGATCCAACAAAGCAGTGTGAGAGTATTATCAATAATCAGAATTAATTCGGATTCATTTATTTATTTGATTGAATGATTCTAGTCATTTATTTCTTTTGATTCTAAATTCCAATTTGAATATATTTCCAGGTTTTCCACCACTGACGCAACAACACACTGTGACAGTATTAAAATTACAGTATAAATGTTAACAATTTGAGGAAAAAAGGTGTTTAGGCAATTGAAGAAAAAAATAACCAAGTTGCTTATTTTATTTTATTTATTTTTTTAAATTTAATTTCTTTCTTTTCCCAGCCTGGAAATCATACTTGAAAATGCACTCATATTTCTAGGTTTTCCAGGACAGTGGCAACCCTGTCTGATGCTACAAAGCAGTGTTAGAGTATTATCATTATCACAATTAATTTTATTGTTAAAGAATGAATTGTTGGTGTTTTTTCCCACAATCAATGATAAAAAAAAATAATAAAATACTGGTGTCTCTTTGAGTGCAGATGATACATGGGCAAAGTCTCTCAGAAAGTGAATTGTGGACAGGATCTGACCTGTGTGGCTTTCTCCAGCTGCAGTTTCAGGTCTGCCAGCTCCAGTTCTGTATCTCGTAACTGAGCTTTCAACTTCTCGTTTTCAGCTAAAATCTGCTCATAAAGCTGCAAGCGGAAAGAGCATGTTGGGTAAACACTCAACCGGTAAGGAAGCCACTATTTTATGGGGCGTAATCATACAGCGCAAAGTTTGTACCTTCTTATAATCAGTGGTGTCGTCTCTTTCGAAGCGAGAGTACGGCCGCCGGCTCTCCCCAATGCCACGGCTACTCAAAGACTCGTAACGGTCGAGATAGGAAGTGCTAGTAGAGACAGGGTCATACCTGAGGGGGGAAAATGATGGATACTTATATTATCCATTTGTGTTCTCATAATGGGCATGAATACAATCATATTTAGCTGATCTTAAGTGACCTGGTGTGTTTTGGGATACATACCTGGACAGTCTGTCACTCTGTGGATGTGAACAGAGAGAGAGAGAGAGAGAGAGAGAGAGAGAGAGAGAGAGAGAGAGAGAGAGAGAGAGAGAGAGAGAGAGAAGAGAGAGAGAGAGGGGAAGTTATTACAAAGTCTGTACCTGCTATTAATCAATCACATGCTCATAATGCATTTAGTGTGTCTGTTTGTCTAGTGTCTAGACTAGCAGAGCGTCTAGAATGCAGATTATCAATTAGTCTGGGATGGATTGTGACGCTCTCATTCCTGGCTCTGATGGCCTGCTTAACGCTGCTATTTAATGAGAGTCTGCGCGGGTCGGCAATCTATCATTTACCGCTCTACAGTAAAGGACGTGCTTGAAGACATCTGGGTGTAATCCATTTGATTTTGTCCTAATAAGTGTCATGCTTCAAAAGGTCTGACTTCAACACGAGTGTCACATTTATCAAGGTGGAAGTAAAAGGACTTTGGTCATCATTCCCTCCTCCTCTGGTTTCTTTTCTTTCCCTGAGCTCTGAGACCTCTCAGCCCTGCTGGGCTTTTCTTCAAGAATTCCTGATCAGCAGCCAAGACTTCTTGGTCTGCTCTTATTCCCCAGCTGCTCAGAGCGCACACAGGGTTTTGGAATGAGTTTGGAATGGAATATTAACCACTATTTTTGGAAGTTGGTAGTATGCAGTAGTGCTGGGCGGTATGACCACAAATTTATATCACGGTATTTTTCAAAATTATACCGTTTTCACGGTACACAACGGTATATATTTTTTTTCATTCATGACCGGGTGTTAACCATATTTTCTACTGATTGAGAGAGGAAATACTGCAGTATATTGACTTAGAATGCCCTATTTTACTGTCATGATGAGTGAATATTGTCAAAAAATACCACTAAATAGTGACTAAACACAACCCCTTTTAATACATGTTAACCAGGAGTCACTCTCATTTATAATCGTGGCATCGTCTGATAAAATCAACATGCATCTACACTAAAGAGCGGCTATGCGGTTGCTTTGGCTATATTACTTTTTTGTCTCATGCAGCGCACTGCCTGCGTCTGAGTAACAAACTAAAGAAAACAACAAACAAAAAAAGTGCATGTGATATTAACAGATGAACTACGCTCATATTTATAATTCCAAACAATCAGTAAGCGACAGGTGCTAGGAAACGCTGTTTTGTACTCATTTATTGACGAGTCGGCTGCAGTGCGGCCAACTGAATGCGCTGCTTCTCTGCCGCTTACTGCACAGAACAGACGCCGAGAGAGGTGACACTTCTCCGGGAAACTCAGACCTCGCGTTCCCAGGACAGCACTTGAAATCTTCCAACTGAACCATAGCTAAGGTTTATCCAAAAAAGTCGCTAGGTTTGTCAGTATGAATATTCTACGGGAAAAAGCTGCTAAAGGGGTCTGAAAGTTGCTAAATCTAGTGCTAAAGTCGTGCTCGTGTGTGTGAGAGATGCGGGAGCTGATGGCAGAGGGCGGTGGATATTTGTGGCGGTCAATGTGGATATTGTGGATGAGTTCTTCTGTCATCATGTTCTATTAGTTCTACAGCTTCAGTTTCGGAACTTTCACGCTTAGTAACACATACAGCTGTTCCCTCACCACAGTGTAACAGTGAAAAGGGACCCCTTTTCAAACAGTGTCGCGTTCCGAACGTTGCTTAAGCGACATTATCATAACAAAAATAAACACCGGTATTCGGTATGAACCGGTATACCGCCCAGCACTAGTATGCAGTATGCATACTGTGCACAATATTCCATATGCATGCCCACTTCCTTTAGCTGATTGCCCTGGAAGCACACTGAAGCACTCAGCTTTGTGTCAGAAGTTCCTTTTCAATACAGAACAGCACACAAAGAGGAAATGTGTGCTATTAAGCTAACAAAAAAACAGCTGTCTCATAAAGAACCCACAGACCGCATTAGATTTTCTTTCATATTGCAGCCCGCTGAACACTTATCATTTGGAAACATCCAACCAAAAACTGATCTTTAGCTCTATTCGGCAATATCTGAGCTAAATTTAAACCTGGATGACATGCTGTAACAAGCGCACTTGAAAAAGTGTTGTAATAGGAGGATGATTTGAGACATCAGCTGGTTTTTCTTCCACTTGATATGCGCAAAATATTTCCTGTTCTTCTTCCATTGACCCAACAGTCAACAACAAAGCTTTGTCCTACTCTTTGTTTCTTGACCTTCCTGACTCAAACAAATTGTCACCACTTTTGAATCCCTCATTCCCAGTTTTCTGCCCAACTGTGTGTGATCTGTTTCCAGGATCATGTTGACACAGGATATTTATCTTATCCTCACTGGACTCACAATATCACTCTAGTCACACCAACACTAACAGCTTAAGAACACACCAAGCGCGGCTCATGTGACTAGCCACGTAGTTTCTTTTATCGCTGGAGCCAGAAACTGAACCCTTAACTATTCCTGTAATAGGTGACAATCGGCAGGCTGTGAATCAGGCCGACTTTCATTTTTAAGATGACTAATGCTGCTGGGACAATTCCAGGAAGTTGAAGAGAGAGGACAGGGTCAGCAGACATGGTAATGTGAGTGAATTGTTTGTCCTGCCAAACATGAAGGAAAGTCAATCTGTTCTTTGACTATACAAGGTGAAAGACAGAGAGCTGGGCAGAGGAAGAACCTCAAAGTCCTTCAAAAACAGTCCAACACAATAAGCAGCTGATTTATTTAAACTTGGCGTTTGTCTAACTGATACATTTGTGTTAGTAGATGCATTGTAAGTGATATGATGTTCACCTGAGGCTCTCCTTTAGTGCTGCCTTCTTCTGAGTCTGATGGCTGCTCTGGCTCGTTCTCGTCACTCTGTAACATAGAAATGAATTTCAAATTCCACTATATTCCAACTATAAAAGGGTCCACAATTAAGCCAAAATTAAATGCTTTGGCATGAACATAAAATTGAGTTAATGACCAGCTGGCAGGTAACTTTTCTTCCTGGCCAGCTGCAATTGCCCAATCAGAAGTAAGTAATCTGGAGAGGCATGCAATAATTGGAAATATTTATATAGTTATAACTAGTGGTCGACCGATATTGGTTTTTTGACAGCCGATGCCAATGCCGATATCTTGGAAAGCAGGGTGGCCGATAGCCGATATAATTATTTATTTTAATTAATATTTAAGAAATTGGTTTTTTGACAGCCGATGCCGATATCTTGGAAAGCAGGGTGGCCGATATAATTATTTATTTTAATTAATATTTAAGAAATCTGAAATCATTTGAAAATGGATTAAAAAAGAAATGTGTTAAATTTAACATACTTATACTTTAGATGACAAAGTATTTTTCACAAATAAATAAATATTTAATAAAAAAATATAATTAAAAAGTAAACACTGTAACCAACAGGGCACTCAGCATTCTGGGAAGTTTGTGAGCATTGGGATTTGGGAATCATATTTTTTTCAAATAAAGCCAAGGTAACACTCATTTTACATACAGCACACAGTGAAAATGACATGAATATGGCAGAGGGCAAATGCATAAAGCGCAGCATAATTTGAAATCACGAGTTTAAAGTTTGTTGATCGCGCATCTCCAGTTAAGCTGAACTCTCCTCCTGTCCGTATTCAATTCACACGGACCGACCGTCACGCAGAGATCACGAGATCACGCAGGATACAAATGCACTCTTCATAAGGTCTCACAACTGGATTCGACTAAGTTTGCAAGGTTTGTGAAATTAAATGTTCATTAGTCCTTCAAAGATTTGTTTAAATTATATAAATCCGTATTTGCTTAATGCTGATGGCAAACAAGAAAGTATTATAATGTTTGCCTTTCTATTACTAATAGGCCTAATATAAAAGCAATCATTATGATACTTTTTGTATACGTTTTAATTCCTTTGTTTAATCATTCTATCTGATTATTAGACAGACTTCTATCCATATTAGACAGAACTGTTAATGACAACAGCGAACAAGAGGGAGAATGTGAGCACTGTGTGCTCAGGCACTGCCGCTGTCAGCGCCGTCAAAATAAACGTCCCGCCTCGAACGCATCGGCCAAACCGAATACGTTTTAATTCCTTTGTTTAATCATTCTATCTGATTATTAGACAGACTTCTATCCATATTAGACAGAACTGTTAATGACAACAGCGAAAAAGAGGGAGAATGTGAGCACTGTTTGCTCAGGCGCTGCCGTTCTCAGCGCCGTCAAAATAAACGTCCCGCTACGAACGCATTTGCCAAACAGGAAAACTTATCGGCCGATGCCGATATTTAAAAAATGCCAAATGACGGCCGATATATCGGTCAACCACTATTTATAACCATCATGGCTGGGGACAAATTGGAGCTTGATTATAAAGCTCCCATGATGTCTTTTGTACCAGTGTCCATATAGAGCAAGTTTGTGTGAGCGTGCAAAAGTTTCTTACATCCTGGGTCCAGAAGGACACTCCAGTCGAGCGTCTTTTCTCTCGAGGTCGTCTGCGGTCGCGTATAGAGCGTGGCTGAGACTTGTCTTCAGCGTCCCTGTCGTCCTCTTTTTCTTTTCTATCAGACTCTGGTCAGAAAACAGACATAAGGTTCTTTATGAGTACAGCTGAGCATTCTGAATGTACATAAACCACTAGTAGAAATCCCTGTTTTATTTATGGGAAGAATATAGCTCCAGGACTTTGCTGGAAATTCTGGCTGAGCTAAATGGAATAAAAATAAATCTTAGAAAATGAATGAACACTAAACAATAAAATAAATCTAATACCAGTATTCTGCAATAAAAGTCTGTTTTAATAAAAGTTACAGTAATGTAATAAAATAATAATAATAATAAATAAATAATAAAATATATTTTTAAAATTTCTATTTAAAATAAATGTTCTTTTAAAATTTCTATTCATCACAGAATCCTAAAAAAAAAAAGTTGAAAAATGCAGTTTTCACTCAAATATTAACTTTCACAACTATTTTCAAATGTGATAAGAAATGTTTCTTGACCAAATCAGCATATTAGAATGATTCAGGGTATCAGCTGAGTTTTAAAAATCAAATTCATTGGAAAACTTTAGACCTTTTTAAGTCCTGCACAAATAAAATTAATGTCCCTACAGTATACATCAATAAAATCTAATAACATTAGGCTGTATTGGTGCAGCATTGGTGAGCATAAAATACTTTTTTCAAAAACAAAAACTTGCCAACTGCAAAATTTTGAACAGTAGTGTACACGAGCCTTTAAGAAAACAAAAATTGTTTCTTATTATCATGGGTTTCCGCAAATCAGAAACGGAAAAAATCCTCTTTATTAATAAGAGTAAAAGTTAGCAACCACATGAATGCAAACTGAAGCTTGGCTTAGTCAGTCTGCAACCATACTACAGGAACTTCCTGTCTGTATGGCAGTTCCTGGAATGCCTCAAAGCCCTATCACTCATTTTCCTTCCTGTGCCATGTCACTCAACTCAGTGACCACACAGATATTGCATTTTGCATTGTAACCTTTTCATGACAATGAAGTAAATTTGCACTGAGGGGAACAATACATATAATTACTGCTGTACATTGTCTTAAAAAGTAAAGTTTTGTAAAGTTTCGTGACGCAAGAAATACTTAACTTTCCAAAAACAGGCAAGTTTACTGTTTTTATGCATAACGTGACCCTGGACCACAAAACCAGTCATAAGGGTCAATTTTTCGAAATTGAGATTTATACATCATCTGAAAACTGAATAAATGATCGGTTCAGAGAGGAGGTGCTGTACAGAGAAGAGGAGCTGCTATACGAGGAGGAAGGCAGGGTGGAGGAGGCTGTGGTGGTCGAGGCCAAGGAGGTGCTCCGGTACTTCTGGAGGACAAGAAAAAAAAAACTAATGTGACATAAAAAAAACAAACAAACTAGAATGCTAGTTAGAGTTCCACAAACTGCACTGTTCCCTTTCATGGGAACTTCGAACTGTGTCCTCTAGGGGTCGCCTCAGGGAACCATGGTTACATAAGTAACCTGAGACGTTCTCTGTGACCGGGAACAGGAAGGAGTTTTCCTCACCTCTTCAAAGCTGCGGTAGCGTGACCTGTAGTCATCCTCCTTGGTCTCTGTCTCTTTCTTCTCTTCTTGTTTCTCCTTGTCCTGTTTCTCCTTCTCTTCTTTCTCCTCTTCTCGAGGCCATGTGGGACGACTGCGACCGATGGTCTTCTCTGCCTCCTGGAGATCAGTCAAGGTCACACCCTGAAAAAAAGAAGGTCAAAGGGTGAAAATCATGCCATTCATTTCTGAGTCTGCTAAAAAAAAATATATATAATAATAATAATAAATATATAAATTTGCAAACACGGATAACTCCATTTTTATTTATTTTCAGAAATCATGTTTTTCATGTGCATTCCAAGTAATATCAATCAAACTGCAGTTGGGTTGTTTTGATTAAGTAATAATAACTTAAATAAATACAGGTAACTTACAAAATTGAAGTTAATTGAAAGTATGTTTTTCTATATTAAAAGTTTGTTTTATAGCAAAAGCAGATAACTCCACATTTCATGTTTCAGAGTTAAACAAAACACTCGTTTTATCTTTGTAATCTCCTCAGCTGACAATGTAGATGCCTGACAAACGTTGTTGTTGTTGTGATCATAGACTGTATGGATGTGATTACACGCAATACACGGAGCTTTTCCCTCACCATTGTAACGCGCTGCTTTTGCAAGGTTCCGTGAAAACATTTCAGATTTTATTTTCCTTTTTCGCCCTGAAGAAGATATCACAGGTTCATCAAGTTCGTCGAAATTATCCATCCTCGATCACTTTTAGTCAGCTTTGACGAAACCCCTATCAGCTAGCACGTTTTTTTTAAAGTGACTGGCAGCCTTGTCACCTGACCTTAATACAGCACGCTGATTCGTTAAAATGGACTTATCGGCTTCTGTTCACAAACAGCAAGGGCGCGTGTTGGCTTCTGCAGTAACAAGTGAACTCGCGATGCCTTGAAAATGGACAATACTGTCTTTTTTGACAAAACGCGTTTAGGGTTCAGATCGTGCTATATGTGGAGAATAATGCACGGCACTCAGTTCATTTTTTTTTTTTAAAGTTTGATATGTATTGATATGGCAGCCATATCACCCTGTAGCCCAAGACTGGTCGCCCACTGAAGCGAAGCAGGGTTGAGCCTGGTCAGTACCTGGACGGGAGACCTTCTGGCAAAACTAGGCTGCTGCTGGAAGAGGTGCTAGGGAGGCCAGCACGGGGTGCTCACCCTGTGGTCTGAGTGGGCCCTAGCGCCCCAGTATAGTGACAGGGACACTATACTGTCAAAAAGCACTGTCCTTCGGATGAGACGTTAAACCGAGGTCTTGACTCTCTGTGGTCATTAAAAATCCCAGAATGTCTTTCGAAAAGAGTAGAGGTGTGATCTCAGCATCCAAATCTGCCCACTGGCCTCTGACCATCATGGCCTCCTAACCATCCTCATATACTGATTGGCTTCATCACTCTGTCTCCTCTCCACCAATGAACTGGTGTGTGGTGGGCGTTCTGGTGCATTATGGCTGCCGTCGCATCATCCAGGTGGATGTTGCACACTGGTGGTGGAGCTTTAAACTTTAGCTTTAACAGCTTTAAACTTCACCCAATTGAAGACATTTTTCACTCTTTACACTCAGGAATTACCACATGATTATGTAATATATAATTAAAGTAAATATTCAATTATGGTGTTTTATGTTGAGCCCCTTAGTCACTACCAATAAGGCCTTGCTTTTGAAGGGGGAAAAACTCTGTTTTCTCTCTGTTGTAAACAGTTATTTCTCCCATAAATCCCTGCCACATCGCAGAGCTCAGGATGTAATAAATTCCAGGAAACACATACCAAAACCGAAGAAAGAACCAAGAAAATTTCAGAAAAAAAAAACAATTTTGTAAACTGCACTGTGTGGATCTGTCTATTATTAGCGAGACTTCCTGCAGAGGCGTTTAGAAGATTGTCTAGACTTGCCTGTGTGGACCTCCTGGACTGCCGTGCCTGTCTGGATCTGGCTTTCCTCTGAGACTCGGACTCTTCGTCACGCACAGGGGTGAGGTATGATCTACAGACACAACACAAAGAAACAAAATCCTCTCAGTTAAATGTCGTCACTCCAACAGCTGAAGCAACATGCACTTTTGGTGAGGCTCTTCAGGGCAGCTTTAATGAGAGTAAAAATAGGCTTTGGAGAATAAATAAGACAGTTCTTACATTATTAGGATCTGCAACATAATACATTGTTTAAACTGAATTTAAATGCTGACACGTAGAATCTAAACAAGACAAAAAACTGCCTACCGAAGAAAACATCTATTATGTCTTCGGCTGCTCTTCTTTAAATGATCAAACTAGATGTCCTACCAAGGTACATTGAGTTTAAGCAATTTTTGTTTTCCACAAAGCAAATCAAGTATGTGCAAAAACGCACTCAGTGATAATATGTTAGTGTGTGTGTGTACCTGCGTCTCTCTCGTCCGTCAGAGCCCAGCACAGTTCCAGTAGTGGAGGTGGTAGTGGTGGTGGCTGCAGTGTTGATTGTGGGGATGACCGTGGCCGACTCTTTCTCCTTCTCCTTTTCCGTACTCTCTTCTGCCCAATACCTGTTTCGCATCAACACAATTTACTAACAGATCCCATTCTGAGTGTTTAGCTCGGATGTTCAGATTGCTGTGTGTGTTGGTACCTGGACAGCAGGCTGCGATGTCCGGTGGGTGAGGTAACAGAGGAGGTGGAGGTCGTTGTTGTGGAGGTGGAGGAAGAAGTGGAACTTAAAGCATCATCCTGCTTCCTTCCAAACGATCCGCTACAGCAACACAGACAACAATCAAGAGACAAAACCAAACATAAGAGGAGAGAAAGAACTTTCTCAAAAGAAGTACCATAGGAGAAAACAGGAAAGAGTTCCCTCATTCTGAAAACCTGAGCAAAGCAAAACAAAGCAAAGCAAAATAAAACAAAACAAAAAAGAAACAAACCTGAAGCAGGTCCATAATGCACAAATGAAAAATAAAATGAAAAAATATACATAAAATAAAATAAAATAAAAAATTAGGGCTGGGCGATATAAAGAAATCTTTTTTTTATATACTTCTGACAATGTTCTATATTTCATTTAAAGCTTTATTTGCATTTTTTATATATGCATGCTAGTCACTTGCTAATCATGCTAGCAACATGCTAGTAGCATGCTAAACATGCTAGCAACATGCTAGTAACTTGCTAATCATGCTAACGACATGCTAGTAACTTGCTAATCATGCTAATGACATTCTAGTTACTTGCTAGTCATGCTAGCAACATGCTAATCATTTGCTAATCTTGCTAACAACATGCTAGTAACATGCTAGCGACATGCTAGTAAATGCTAATCATGCCAGCAATATGCTAGTAACAGGCTAATCATGCTAAAACATGCTAATCATGCTAGAAACATATTATCAACATCTATCTAAATTTTCAAACTTCAGGCTTTTACAACTGCTTTAAACTTTCAGGCTAGGCTTTCTCAAGCCAACCTAAAGTTTGTCTTGACGAACTTTTTTATCTAGTTTTTATTTAATGTTTATTCATCTGACAAATGTTTAAATTAAAACAATACCCTGTAGACTTTATATTTGGCAATATTTGATTGAATTTTCTCTTTAACTGAAAGCACATTTTGCTATAGAAGCCCATTTCCACCACTGAATAAAAAAAGGTAATTGTGAATTTTCTCACAATTCTGACTTTTTCTCGCAATTCTGACTTTTTTTTCCTCATATTTTTGAGATATAAACTCGCAATTGCGAGTTATAAAGTCAGAATTGTGAGATATAAACTCGTAATTCTGAGAAATAAAGTCAGAATTGCGAGATATAAACTTGAAATTGCGAGTTATAAAGTAGGAATTGCAAGATATAAACTTGAGTTTATATCTTGCAATTCCTACTTTAATAAGATGCAATTGTGAGTTATTAAGTCAGAATTGTGAGATATAAACTCGTAATTCTGAGAAATAGTCAAAATTGTGAGATATAAACTCGCAATTCTGAGAACATATCAATCTTTTTTCCCCCCTCAAAACTGGACTTTACAACTCGCAATTGTGAGTTTCTCTCTCATAATTCTGAGAAAAAATTCAGAATTGCAAGATATAGCCTAAACTCACAATTCCGAGAAAAAAAAAGTCAGAATTGCGAGTTTTTATCTCAGAAAAGTCAGAATTGCAAGATGTAAACTCGCAATTGGGAGAAAAAAAAAGTAAGAATTGCACGATAAAAGGTTGCAATGACCTTTTTTATTTTTTTTATTCAGTGGCGGAATTAAACTGAATTGTCAGTTAGTTGTGAAAAACATTTTAATATATCACCCAGCACTATATTCAGTCCATTCTAATGTATAGTAAAACTCTACACCCCATAAGCAAATAAATCCCCAGACAGCAAGAAGCTACGTGTGGGGAACACAAAGACACATGGAGGACATGGAGTGTGTGTGTGTGCTTGCTGGGCGGTGCTTGGGCAGGTACCTGCGGTGAATGCTGTAAGACTGGTAGGAGGAAGGCTGCTGCCAGGCTTTAGAGTTGTTAGGTTCCAGGCTGGATGCAGAGGAGGATTTGGCGGGCAGGTCGCGAGAGCTAGACGTGCGGCCTAACGGTAGCGTGTGAGACGTACTGCCGTGTGGGTGTGGCGGGGTGAAAGAGGTGAGTTAGCAGGGGCGGACAAACATGAACACGCATAGACAAAACGTTACATATATGTCTGAAGCACTGACTGGCTTGTGTGGGGCTCAGTTTCTTAAGTCATATTTTGGGATATAAATAAATAAAAAATAACAAAATAAATAATGTCACTGGACATAAAAATAGAAACTATAAGCATGCTTTATAAAATAAAGATAAAACACTCCAGCATGCTTTTTGTGTTATCAGAGTATGAAACCAAACCAGGCGGCACAAGTGCAGTCATGCAAATTCATCATTACACAATGACACGCAAGCGCTCGGGTCATTTGGATGGTATGGGTTGCTTTCATCTTTCAGCCCAGAGTTTTCAAATTAGGGAAAATTCGAGGAAATCTTATTAAATGTCTATCAAATTTATCATGTGAAGTCTAAATATTAATTACATATATGTATATTTAATAATTTAAAACATTTAATTAAAGTACTGTCACAATTCGATTTCTAAAGACTGGTCGAAGATCATGATATTCATTATTCAGATTATTTTTTGTTTTACTGACAGCTCGAGTGTGAAACTGTAATAAATAAACAAATCTGCATATAGTTTTGACTTAATAATACAGTATGACAAACTTACTATCATTCAAAAGTTTGGGGTCGGTCAGATTTGTTTGTTTTTGAAAGAAGTCTCTTATGTTCATCAAGGCTACATTTATTTGAGCAAAAATACAGTAACACTGTGAAATATTTTTACATTTTAAAATAACTGATTTCTATATTTTCTGTATTTTTAAAATGTAATGTATTCCTGTGATGCAAAGCTGCATTTTCAGCATCATTACTCCAGTCTTCAGTGTCACATAATCCTTCAAAAATCAGCCCAATATGCTGATTTGATCTTATTGACCCCAAATGACAGTGTTAATAAAGACATATTATAACATGTTATCTAATATCATAATTGCTTTTTCAATGTCTTTTTCAATTGACTATACACAATATAAACGCATGCATGAAAATACTGCTGCCTCTGTATTTTAGGAATTTATATTATATTTATATGCGTCTCACGCAAACTCAACAAGACAGAAGCAGCTATAAACGCTTGTCAGCAAGATAAAAGTGCTAGAAGCATCTCAGTGAGCCGCAGGAAACAGCGACCGGCTTTCGCCCATCTCTTTGAAAGTCCTAGCCAGTAAAACCAATTTTGTTACTAGAATAAAAGCTAACCTGCGCTGATAGCTGGAGGTTCTGTTTTGCGAGGCGGTTCCGTCGGTGTTCTTCAGGTCTTCTTCCCAGCGTCTCCTGGTGTACGAGCCGCTACGTACCAGACTAGCAGCCGAATCCCTGAGAACCACATGCTACAAATAGTACCTCCGATTCCAGAGAACCATCTTTTACAATACTAAACTAACTCACTTCTAATGAACTGTCATTCATAGCAGTTGGAGAAATACTAATAAAAGACATTTGAGAGTATACGGGACACTACCTAACCCCTCTTTAGTAATATTCTTCTCACGTACAACATGAATGTGGTGCATAAGCCACAAAAACATATTACACTTCAGCTTGTGATTCTCATACTGCAACACACAACATGGAGCAGCAAGAGGTGCTCTCACAAATGCACAAATAAGCATGTGTCTGTTCTTTACCTGTTTTCCTTCTCGTCGATGTCTGATGTGCTAACGTGTCTCCTCGGGATGGTTGGTGCAACATATGCCAGACGTGTCTTCTCCTTCTCCTGTGAAGAGGACATGTTGTTGTGGCTCAAGAATTGAATTCAAACTCCTCCTCCTTCCAATTAAACGGAATATTTCACCCCAAATTAAACAACTACATTCTAGTAGACCTTTTCCTTGTCCTTATTGTCCAGTGAGGATGAGAGGCGAGGAGAAGAGGCCGAGCGCATCACCCCGGCTGTGTCCTTCTCTTTCTGTGCCTCTTTAGTTGTGCTGATTTCTGCCAGTGCTCCGTAACTGCCGGTTTTCCGCAGGCCCAGTCGCCATGATGCAGGAGACTCGTCCTTCCTCTCCTCCTCTTTTGGAGACACCTTCCCTGCAGGTGTGCTCACCTGAGGAGGACAAACAACAGATAAAGAAAGGGATGGGGGTGGAAAACAAAAGTCAGTTCATTTTGGAAGTACATCAAGATTGTTCTATGCAATTTCCAATTAGGGCATGTCAACATCTGAGAAGCCCAAATTCCAACCGCATAATATTTTGATCACAAGAATATCTAGAGCACACACTTGTGCAGTGATGGAATTTATTAGACCACCAAGAGCACACATTGTAAATCAACATTAAGGGTTGTTCATGTGTGCGGGAGAGAGAACGGGGAATTCAGATCAGCCTGACAGTTCAAAGCAGGGCATAAATATAGGAGCACTGGTCTGTAGGGCTGGGCAACCTTTTGATATTTTCAGAATTAAAAAAATATATAAGTAACAATATTTATGTACATGCTCTGAAATAGTTTAAACTAATCACAAAATCCACAAGCTTGTTCTTCAGGAAACGTAATGGTCAAAACAAACAAAAAAACAACTCTTTATTTTAAACTGCCAACAAAATAATATATAGTATGTTGTAAATATTCTTAAACACAAAACCATTTTAATAAAAATCAAGGTAATTTGCAATAAATATAAATATAAAAAAATACAATATTTTATAAATAAAAAATGTAAAATTACAAAAAAAAAAATAGATAGAAATACTAAATAGTGGTAATAAAGTAAACAAATAAAATAAAAAATATATTTTAATACAGTTAAAAATTATAAATATTTTAGGTAACACTTTAGAGAGCAATTCTTTCTATTAACTAGTTGCTAATTAGCATGAATATTACTAGCATATTGGCTACTTATTAGTACTTATAAAGTAGAGGTCGACAGATAGTGGATTTTGCCAATACCGATAGCTAGGTTGGACCACACTGGCCGATACCGATTAATTAACCGATTGTTTTAAAATTGATACTGAACAAAAAAATAGTGAAATAGTGCTTTATTAACAAAACCAGTACTGAACCATACTAATAGTAGTAGTAAAAATAATAATAATAGTAATAGTAAATGTTGAAATTAACACACTCTAACAAGGAACAATACTTACACAGCTTTCATTAATCTTAATGCTACAAATGGACTCTTATTTTAAAGTGTTACCATTTCATTTCAACTGTCATGCTTAAAAATGCACATCTTTAAATATATACACAAAGGCTATAGCATTAAAATTATATACATATGGATATTGTATTTATACTCTCAGACTTGAACTGCTTCTATTGTTGAACACTTGATGATTATCTAATCAAAATAAAAGCGCAGCGCTGAGTCTAGGAGAACTCACCGGTATCACACACACTCCGGACACATCGCGTTCAACTCGAGCAGCGGTCTAAAACAGTTTATTTAATCACCAAACAGACACAAGTTTACTTCAAGAATGAACAATTTGGTATAGATGAGTTTGAAGTTCGGCGTTTAAAAAAACGGAGCAAACGGAAAGAGTAAGCGCGAGCTATATTATAGCTCTATAAATGAAGCACACAGACTTTATTAGAGCCACAGAAAGACAAACGTTTTGCTGAAAATGCACAATACACAATTCATTATGTACATTAACAACGATTCGGGACCAATATAATGTAATTTAAAGGAAAACTATGTGAATGGCGCTCTGTGGCACGGCAGGATTTTCTGTCGGCTGCATTTAAATCCGCGTCTGAAGTTTCCCGCTCTGTTAGCAAATAGCACGTGCTATTAAACAAATAGCACGTGCTGTCAATGATTTCAACCACTAGAGGCCGCTCTCGCACTGTGTAATGACAGCAGACCCTTCTCAGCCGGCTCCAGCAATGGACGCAACCCGGGAAAACTATCGGCATGGATTTTTGACGATAACCGATAGTTCCAGCAATCAACTATCGGTGGCGATTAATCGGCAAAACCGATACATCGGTCGACCTCTATTATAAAGCACATAATAATACACAAAAATGTAATAACAACTACAATACTAACTGTTAATAAGCAGCTAATTAAAAGTTTGAAGGAAAAAACATAGTTTATAGTGCGAATTGGTTCACAAACTAAACTGTGACCATATCTTGTAAATAAAGCTGACAAATAAAATGCTTTAAAAATAAAAAGCTTTTTTTAAAAATAAATATTTTATAATAAATAAATACCTATTTTAATCAACGGTCAAGCCTAATGCTAAATGCAAAAATAAACTTAAAGGGAAACACGTGGGGGCCATTTTGAACTATTTAGTGGTTTTCATTGCTTCAGAAAAGCAAACATGTATTACAATTGTTTACTTAAAAGAAAACTAGGCTTAAGATGAGTATACTCCATAACAACACAGATGACAAAACCAAACATGCCCAATTTCAATCAAGATCTTAGTTTTTGCTAACTCATCAGCATCCTGGTGACCTGTTAGGGTTTAGAGTCAACAGTCAATCAATTCACCTTTATCAAAGTACACACAACTTTGAAGTCACCCTGTCATATTTAGTCCACCACATTCAGGTATAAAAATATAACACAAATTAGTTTCAACAGAAAACAGCACGTCATCACAGGCACAGCCGCGACTGACAGCGACAACACCATGCAGTGAGCCAGTGACAGGAAGAGGAAATGGTCTTAGATTAGGCAGTTATCTGATTGGTTAGGGACGTGGTCATGTGGGGGAACATATAATAGGGTGGGCGGGAATCACAATGCTGCACACACCAAGGCCTCACCATTGCTTTTTTGGGCACAAGTGAAATGCCTGTTTTGCGCAAGCCTTGACGCCACAACGCAGGACAGCCTGGCTCCCCACCAGGCACAAGGGCGGTAATGTTATCAGACTAAAGCCATCCAAGACAACAGCAAAGATGAGTAGAGAGAGAAAAGCAGATGATTGTGAAGAAAAGAAAAGCAAGAAAAAGGGAGAATGAACCCCTGAATGAAATAAATCAAAAAGCAGCAGCAGCAGCAAAAGAAACGGATACCTGATGCACGTTTTTGTCTAAAAAAAAAGAAAAAAGAAAAAAGAAAAAAAAAAGAAGAAGATTGAATTTGATTTTAATATATTAATTAGGTTTTTAAAGTACATACTTTAATTATTAAAATGCTCGCTATTCATTTTTATTATAATTTATGCTTCAGATCAAGATCGGCTTGTGATGGCAGAAAAACATTACTACAAAAATGACTTCCTGAATGTTAAAAAATACCTTCTCAAAACTCCGATTATGACACCGCATTGTTTGTTTGTGGGTACTGGGTAGGTTATGTAAAAACAATCAGTTATGACATAGTTTGGCCATGTTCTACCAGCTGAGCTACAGGAAGACCGAAACTACAGAAAGGACATCTCCTTGGAAATTAAATTCTTTGAATACATTATATATATACCTTGAAGTGCAAATTAGAGATGCACCGATCGACCGGCCAGGGACCGGAATTAGCCAATTTTCCGCATGATCGGCCCGGATGTAGTCGGCGTGGAAGTTCTTCACTGTGAGTGAAGAAGACACAAAGTTCGCAACTTGTAATATGTGTAAGGCAAAAGTTAACTGTGGGAGAACCACAGGGCTCGATTAATGCTTATCTGGGGCAAGTGAGAGAAAATTTTACTAGCCCGACTGGACAAGAAGCCTTATTCAAATGCCAATAACAAAAACAACTAAGGAAGCACTAAAACCTGGCCACCAAAAAATTTCGCACAAAAGTGATTCTTCTGATTTTATTGCATTCAGTGTAAACGGCGACTTGTAATGTATTGATGAAGACAGTAGTCACTTGCCTCATTTGTGAATGGATCAGCCGTTTGAAACGAATCGGTTGAATGACTAAGTGACTCCCTCATTAAAACGGTCATTTGCCGCCACATACTGGTGGTTTGCTTTCATATTAAAAAGTATCATTGTATTTTTCCCAACATTTCTTATTCAGGTGTTTAAAAAAATATTTAAAACATTAATCTTATAAAATTATTTATGCATTTGAAATTTTGCAGTGTAAATGCATTTATGGCACCTCGATTTCATCAAACAGTCTACATATAATGCCATTTCAGATGCAGCCTCTGTGTTTCCTGCAGTGGAAAGATGGAGTTTGTTGATGTAAATGTAATGTTTAATAATTAAATTTATTATGTAAATAAATTTTGCATTGAAAAAAGTATAGATTTTTGTGTGTACATGCTGTCACTTACAGTTCTTAGAAAAAAGACCGGAATCGGCAAAAATCAGTATCGGCAGGTCACACTTACCAAAAAAAACAAAACAAAAAAAATCGGAAATGGGAATCGGTCAAGAAAATTGCAATCGGTGCATCTCTAGTGCAAATAGTTGAAATACAGTGTTTATGATCATTAAAAGTCAATCTATATTTAGAATCCAAATAGCATTAAATAAAGCCAAGTTCAAGTTATTAACAAAAAAATATTAAACTAAAATATTTAAAACCTCAACAATAACCCAATTTAATTACATTAAGTAATTAAATTGGGTTATTGTTGAGTAATAATAAATCTGGCTAATGGTGAAATCAAATTTGTTCTGAACAACTGCATTTTCTCTACAAATTGTGTAGTTGCCTGATGAAAGTTGGCTGACATTGATGAAGTGTCCTTACTGTCCAGCAGAGGGCAGCAGGTACATGGTAAAGAGGTGTGGAGGACATTTTCTCTCCTCTCAAGTGCAGTGCACAGTCCCAGAATTCACTGCACACTGACAATCCTGAATATGATGTAGATCAGCTGACTTTTTAGTATTTTGCAACCGTGAAGCCACGTTAACATTACGAATCTGTAGAACTCCTTCACTGTGTTATGAAACCAACAGTCACCTTGAAACGAAGACAATAACATTCATTCTGAAAAGCTGCAGATGCACCTTTCTCGCTTACTGACTCATACTCAAATACATGCTATATAGAATGAATGATATTGCCAAGGAGAAGTCTGGGTGGATGGAAAGTTGGACAGCACGTTCAAGGGGAGGAATATGTACCTTTTTGGTAGGTGAGGTTGGGGTGGTCACCTGGTTGCTGGGGGTAGTTGGGGACGTGACGGTGATACTAGCAGGTGCAGGTGTACTGTTAGAAATGCTCGACGGAACAGAAGACTTGGTCTTGTCTGAAAAAAAAGAAACAGTAAGCAAATGACCTTACTGATTACCACAAAGCTAGCTGGGAAAGTGTATGTGGTGGTCAATGTTTCAAACGGATACCTGCTTCGTTCTCAGACTCTGAGTCTTCCTCGTCTTCTTCCTCACTAGAGCAGCTAGACTCATCTTTCTTCCCCTCCCCCTCTTCTTCATCCACCTTCTCTGGCTCCAGAGTCTCGATTCGTGGGACAGTCTTCTCTGGCTCCAGTAGAAGTGTTTCTTTACTAAAGCAGAGATGAACAACTCCATTAGGTCTCCAATAGCAGTTCGGCTTTGCCTTTTAAAATGGGTTAAAGGGATAGTTCAAAATAATTGCATTAACTATTCACCCTCATAAACGACATAGAACGAAGGTCTTACGAGTTTGGAACAACATGAGGATGAGTAATTAATGACACTTCATTTTTGGGTGAACTATCCCTTTAAGTACCACAGCTGAACCTCAGACTGCTTTTTCAAGTGGACTTGGGTAGAATTTGCTGTTGCGCACCCAAGTTTGGAAAAGCCACTTAGATCAACCAAACTCTGATGGCAAAAATCCAAACCTAAGGTTCTAGTGTTAAAGCACCCCTAGTCAACCCTAGTGCAAGTGGCCTTGACATTCATGGTAAAGTCAAGACATTGAGTAAACAGTATTTCAATTCCATCATGGTGGTGGCAGGAGCCGTTTACCTCTTCAGTGGTTTCACAGATTGATTATTGTCCCCAGTAGTCGTAGTTTCTATTAAAGGAGACTTCTTAACATCCTTCTTTTCACTCAGAAGCTGAAACAAACACAGAACGCATCAAGACAAGGCTCAGAATTACATTTACAATTGAAGATCTGATGCCAGAAGTGAGAAATTACCAGATTCTGTTTCTTTTGCAGCTCTTCTAAATATCCCAAGATATCTTCATCAGCTACGTCAAACGCCGTCTGACCCTGAGAACCAAAACGCAACATTGTGTAAGGGTTCAACTCAGAGACTACACAGAAGCTAGCAGCACACAGACAGAACCATAAATCCCATACCACTTTATTGACAATGTCCATTTCACACAAATGCTCTACTAGTATCCGGCAGGCCTCTTCTTTGCCCCAGTGTGCAGCAGCGTGGAGCGGAGTCCAGCCATCGTAGTCTTTAATATTTACATCATACCCTGCTTGGATTAAAAGCCTGCAACCAGTCAGAGCGACAGAAATAGCATGATGAGATTAGACAAATCTGGGTTTCTTGGATTTTGGTGCCACAATCTAAGCTTGGCCTCATTTGCCAAAGGTCTGGGATATTATGTGGACCAATGGGTTCATTTTTCCATTGCCTAGAAGGCAGGTTATACATGCCAACAGTTAGTCGTCACACATAAAAATACACATTAGTTGAAGTTTTCTGAGATCCAACACAAAAAGAACAGTCTATCCGGTTACAATCCTCTTGTTTTGGTGCAGCGGCAGATGGAGCAGTTGTCACAGTCATTCAACTCTGACATCCACAGACCGAAAGCACCATAAACTCCTAACTCCTGACACACGTCCTGAGCTGTGTTTGTTCAACAGCTCACGATAATCTACTGTAATTGAGACAGATAAACAGGTTACAAACTGTCTCGCCCTGTGTACAAGACCCTTGGGATACTGAAAGAGTTGAAAGGTGAGGTACGGGATGAACTAAGTTAAGCAATAAAGCCTCTACACCTGCAGTACCAGAGTTTCATTTGTTTCTACCTTCACTAGCTGCTAAATCTCACTTGCTGGCAAAAGAATAAAGACAAATATTATCCCAGGTGTCCGTTGAATCCTTTCTGGATGGAAAATGGCAAAATCTTTCTTTTGAAGGCAAGCAAACTTACTTTAAAACCTCAGCATATCCCTTGGCTGCAGCGACGTGCAGTGCGGTACCCCCAGACTTGGTGTGCCGGACGTCGTTGATCTGGCCGCTGTTAAGCCACTGTCGTGCATCCCTTAGCATGATCCGCTCCTCCTCTTTCCTGGCCGCCTCGATATCCACGCCTGAAGCAAGATGGAGGGAGGGACAGACGCTTTGGATTAGTACATATACTTAACCTGCTCAAACTGTAGGATATCCAAGAAGACAAACTACACGCAAAGCAAAATATATGGCACTTTGGCATGATAGACTTTTTTTTTTTTTTTGATGTGTTAAGAATGTTGAACAGCTCATGCCATTATGTTTAATTCCAGCTGAGAAACCATAGAGGTCACCAAGTTGACTTCAGTGTAACAAGGTAAACAGTTTCAGGAAGACTAGTGTCTAAATAGTGTCAAAGGTTAAGTTTGTGAGAAAAATAGTATGCCTATTAAAAACTGTAAATGACTGATCAATAACATTAAACTACAAAAATAAAAT
Source organism: Sinocyclocheilus anshuiensis (assembly GCF_001515605.1). Lineage (NCBI taxonomy): Eukaryota > Metazoa > Chordata > Actinopteri > Cypriniformes > Cyprinidae > Sinocyclocheilus > Sinocyclocheilus anshuiensis. The sequence continues at coordinate 1,280,453 of NW_015542495.1, forward strand.
ATTAAATAAAAAATACATAAAATAAAAAGGTTTTATTGATTACTATCTGATAGACAGTGCCTGCAGGCTACCAGGAAGTTCACATTCTAGGGTTTACTTTGATATTATCACTTAACATTCAAGAGTGCATAAAAATATTCTACGCATACTTGAATTATTTTATTGTTCCGAAAACACAACATGTAAACTAGTCCACAATGGAGGACTGCCAAATGGGTCACTGTGCCTCTAGACTATATAACCTGACATTTACTTAGGCATGTAGAGACCTGACAGCATTTAGCTAAAACAGGAAACAACAATAGAAACTTTGGAGCATGTAACTTTGAAGTAAGCAACCATTTACCATGTGTCTAAATGCTTAGCAACATCTCCACTGAGTGCTAAACCAAAACGAGATCAATGCTTTATATATACAGAAATATAACTGACAGCTACTTGACCTTTCATTTTTGTCAGAATAATGAACGTAAAAGGAGCCATCTCAGATTACAAATGAGCAGCATGAGGATCATGCCACATCCCTTATATGGCTACAAGCCTGACTGAATGGCCGGCAGGTGCGGCTTCTGGGGGAAGTGAAGTGCGATGTGATTAAAGTGACAGATTTTGATCAGTTTAGTTGAAGAAATGGGGCCCATATTTGACGAAAGAGCTGGAAGTAAGCCAGAAAAAGATGGGGCCACGGGACAGAAATCTGTAGGAATTCCTGTGCAAATTCCATGACAGAGCTGTTGTGTGTTGCAAGAAAATTCCTAGCGTGGGAAGAAATTGGAAGAGGTAAGAACATGCTTCATCAAGTGAAGCCTGAATATCAATAGTCTTTAAGAGGTTAGGAATAGGGTTACAGCTGGTCTCCAAATACAAATCCAGTTTCCTTATAATCGAATGCTCAAAATTCATGGTATTACCATGTATGCACTGATATTAAAATTCTGGTTAATACCGATAAGCTGATAATTGCATTCATGCTATGGACGACAACCACTAAATCATTGATATTAAAGATAATGCAAAACATAAAACTGCTCGAATTTAGGCTTGAATTTAATTTAGGCATTACAACATGGTACACTATGAAAGATGGATATTCATATTAAGATCTGCTAAGAATTACATTTAATAACCAATAAATAACCAATATGAACAAACAAACAAAACAACAAACCAACAAAGCAAATAAAATAAAAAAAGAAACAAAAAAGAAACAAAACTAATTGAAAATAAATCCAAACTAAACAAAAAAAACAAACCAAAACAAAACAAGAAACATAAAAACCATAAAAGCGAATAAATGAAAAAAATAAAACAATATCGGATGAAAACGCATCCTTAGGTTAGGTTCTACATTTAGATCTAAACAGCACTGTCTCAGCTGAACAACAGTTTTTAAGCAATAACAGGAGCCTTAAAGTTTGTTTACGAGCACAGTGATTTGCAAAAGCCATTCACCTTCAAAGAGAGTTGTTGAATTCTAAGGGCATGTCAAGTGGCCAGCGTAAATGCAACATTAGAGTCTCTCGGCACACATTCGGTCACAATGCCACACCTGGTCCCGAACTACACCATTACTGCCATTCGTGTCTTCTTTGCTTACGAACATTAGTCCTTTATTTGCCGGTGCAAACCAGAGCACCAGCACTTCTCATCAACCCAGGACAAAAGGCAGAGGATATACAGTCGACGGGCTCTCGGGACGCAGATTGTTCAAAATGGTGAACACGTAGCGATGTCACCAGTGGCTCTGCTGATTCAACACGGCCAACGGAGGGGGGGAAAACAGCTTTGCTTTGTCTTTCCTTCTTAATAGGTTTGAGTGCATTGTGTAACAGACAGCTGATGGGCATAATGGCTCTTTTCTCTCGTCTGAAAGACTGAGGCTGCACGTAACGAGTAAAAACAGGTAGAACAAAAGTGCACTGAGTGCCAGGAGAATATGCAACCTCTATAAAAAGAGACAAACTGACCTCCACAAGAGGACTAAACAACAACCAATAGCAGTGGATAGGAGCTTGGGTTTACAACTAAAACATTCACTTTAAGTCAATTCAGTAAAGCCCTGATATATTTGAAGTAGGGATGTTCATTTTAACCTTTTAACCGGTTAACCGACCGTAAGAATTTTCACCGATTAAAGGGGTCATATGATGCTTTTTAAAAGATCATTATTTGGTGTATTTGGTGTAACAGAATATGTTGACATGCTTTAATGTTCAAAAAACACATTATTTTTCAAA
>NW_015542495.1:1282825-1285475 GCF_001515605.1 Sinocyclocheilus anshuiensis
TATGCACAATCAGCTTGTAACACTCCAAAGAGAAAGGAAAACTTGAAATCGCATCATATGACCCCTTTAATACAATCAGTTAAACGGTTTAAAAAGTAATTTATCAAAATATTTAAAAAGGTTTGCTGCATGGTTAAAATGCGCTACGCATATAAAAAAAATATTTTTTTAGGGGGAATAAACATAAGTCGCGTATAGTCGCATTTTATTGTTTCATTCAGAAATAGGCCTAATGCCGACACGAAATGTTTACAAACTGCTGTGGTAACACTTAACGGCACAGATTTCACTACATTTTTTTTTAATACATAGTTTTTTTTCCATATGTTTGACTGACTGTATTATGAAACTCTGCATATAGGCTACTTGTTGCACAGTTTTTCTTTAATTTTCTTATTTTATTAGTAAAAAGAAGTAAAAATATGTTTCGGAAAAATAACCGAAATGAACATCCCTAATTTGAAGCGAAATCAAGGAACAAGCTGGTGTGACGTCATTTCAAACAAAATAAGACCAAAACAAAATTTGTTTGCCATTTTCTTCGGGAGTTTGAAACCAGTAGCCAAAGCAAACTTTACGGAAAAGTTCGCGCCGGCTGGTAAACTACAATTGGTCTGTGGCATTGTCATTCTAATTGAAAGCATTGATACATTTGCTAAAAGTAAACTGCTGCTCAGGTAGTGCTGCGATTAAGACCTTCGCTGTGAGTATACTGGGGCCTTTTGGGTTCCTTTACATAAGGTACATTAATCCTCTTCATCCGAAAAGTCAGTTTTTGTCAGACAGATTATGTCACCATCCATGATGGACTTAGCTCCTCCGACGTCTGATTTTCCGTGCAACAAGAGCTGGAAAAATCTGTTGCTTTGGCTAGGAGAGGCTCCCTTTCACCTGATTTCAGTGGAAATGAGCAACTCCTAATAGGTCTGAGGGATGACCCTGCGGAGGGGGGGGTGGTGGTGGTCTCTGCTTAAGTGTAACCTCATGACTGGGGTCTCGTTCAAAAGGAGACAGGGAGTGGGAAAAAAGATAATCACATTAGAAGAGGCTGAAGGCATTATACAACACTCACTGTTACATAATGCCATCTCTGAGCTGAGAATAGTGCGGTGTCTTATAATACAATACATGGAATAAAGCGTGGGCTCCTGTTCTAGCCTGACCACCGAACGACGAGCATCGAGATAGAAATGGACGTTCCCATTTGAGCCGTTCAAACATTAGGACTCACAAGCAACGTGATTTCTGATGTCTGCAGGGGTCTATCACGCTTCTTCAAAGCTGAAGAGTGTCCTTCAGCCCTCAAATGAAAGCTGACAGCTGCCATTGGCTAAGCCACACTGGATGGCCATGAGCGTGGGCTGAATTGCGAATGTTATATAACATGCTCTTAAAGAGCGCGACATGCTAACAGCAGGGCAGAGCAATTATCAACAAATTCGTGCCGCATGTAGAGCTGTTAGGAGCGATAAAGGACAAGCACAAGCTCGGTTTTTGCTCTCTGAAAATTGTCTTGCCGCATAACCGATTTGAGGCTCATGTTTCAGGAGCTACTGTGGACTTGCTGCTGGCCAAAGCCACAAAAGCTGAAGAAGGCATACTAATTGATTCTTGACAAAATAAAGAGAGAAAACAAAATATCTGTATGCCTTGGTCAGCCAAAACGAATTTTTCAATGGCCAATACCAATATCAGTCAAAACTGACTCAGGGCTATTTGTAGATTCTGGAACCGATGAATGTAAGAAAAGCCAGTTGTATTCACTGGTCAAACTGCTCATTTATTGGCTGATATGACACTCCCAAAATTTACTCAACAACAAAAACATGCTGCAACTCAAAACTAACTCCCCAGTTTAAAGTATGAATTATTCCTTTCTACCCTTATGAAATGCCTGGATTTGAAATCTGGACAATCGTGACTTCACAATTCTTCTCGACACACTCCTTAATAGGGCTGTGCGATATTGAAGAAAAATGCGATATGCGATACCTTGTTAAAAAATGCGATATTCGATATGCGATACGATATTGCTTAAAGTGTGTAAAATCAGTTTCAATTATATTTTAAAATATTTTTAAAATTAAAATTATATAACCAATTTGTTTCACATTCTTTCTTGGAAAAGAAAGAATCACTACAACTTCTGAAAGTGACCAGCAGTTTTAGCAGTACATAAAAAGTAATGTCACAAATCAGAGAATGTAATTTTAACATCAGTGTGAACATACAAACAAAAAAAGTAATGACACTAATTTTATATCATTGTAACTTTGCTTTCTATACACTTTAAGTACTTCTTCATATACCACAGCAAAAACTATAGTCTGAGAAAGTTCAAACATGATTAAACGCAAGTGAACATTCAGTAAAAAAAAAGAAAGAAAAAGAAATACACAATTTACAAGCATAGATAAAATAAACAGTAGTATTCAGGTACAGAAATTTAACAATTAAGTGTAAAATAACACTGCATAGTGTTCACTGTATGAATTAAATTTAGATTAATCTTTGTTATAGCCGTTTTGTTGTTTGATTAACATTAGTGACATATTCAGCAGCACGTATTTATAGGCTGCGGTCCCTTTAAATCCGACTGCACGGATCCAGTATAATGATACACATCCGATTTCTTTCTCAGCTGTTTACA
>NW_015542495.1:1285717-1289360 GCF_001515605.1 Sinocyclocheilus anshuiensis
ACATACAGATATTTGGTTATGTTTATGTTGATTTACTTTGCAAGTGATTGCGTTTTTTCAATTTCCTCTCCCATGGGATCTGATTTGAGTGAGCTCAAATATATATTTGTGTGGATCTATCACAGGGCTTGCCATCTCAAGTTTCAAAACACACGACATGCTGTAAAAGAAGGCTTGGATACAGTGCAATTAAATCACAGAAGGCCATTTACTTAAGTTTCTGCAAGAGGTGACAGAGTTTCACAGAGAGCGTGAATAAAGAAAATGGGCTTATTGGTGAGAAGAAAAAAAAAAGAAACTTTGCAAACTTTATAAACTAACCTCGAGCAAACATAATATAAAAATCTGAAACTGCTTTTCATGAGCAGTTGGTTGATATTAAATAATAATAATAAATTACGCCAGTAATTCTACATTAATTAAAAGATCACGCCAATTTAGTTCATTATTCAAAAATTTGTCTGAGCAGGTAGCCTCATAGGCAGCTCAAATTTGAGTCTTTGCTAATGGTCCTTTCCAGTCCAGTTCCTCTCTCACCTACTTCACTTCCTGCCAACTCTCTTTACTGTCCTGTCCAAAAAAGGCAACAACTCCAAAGATCATTCTTAAAAAAAAAAAATACTACAATAAGTACATTTAATCCTTTTACTGAGGCTTTTTCTTCAGTATGCTCATGACAGTTGCACCACCCTGACACATCAACCAGCAAGAATCTTTGTCTTGGATTGTGTGGCTAGATCTTGTTCACAGATTTCTATAGAAGAGAGTGGAAATGCTACGCCTCCATCAGCAGCCATTCTCACCTCCTCTCCTGAGCCAGTGAAGAGTCTGTACTATCTGCCGCTGATACATCCTGGTGAGCAAGCAGCCGCACACCACATCAGGCAGTTAACACATGTCTGAACAGGGCCTCTGAGTCACAGCTGGGCTCCGTTTCATCATCAAGAATGGCAAATGCCAAAAATAGAAAAACCATTCCATCTAGTTTGGGATCATTACAATGTGTCCAATATGTGTACAATACAGTATTGAGACAGAGGAGGTGCCAGAACTGAATGTGATGTAGCACGATACTACGATATTTCTTCAAAAGCAGATCGTGGAGACATTTTAATCGTCCACGATCAAAAATCGTCATATCACACACCCCTACTCGGACATCAAGTACCCAGCCAGGTCAACAGGCAAGTTAAGAGTGGACACAGGAGAAAGGGTGTTGTGTGTTACGCTACTGGTTGAGCACGGTCAGTGCACCCGCTGGAGTCCTGCCAAGACTTGCAGCCTTGACACGAGCACACGGCAGCTGGGAAAGTTTAGCATGAAGCACATATCACCCTTGGCCATCCGTGCAAGGCAATTCATTTGAAGAACTCTGACTCCAAATCGTCAGAAAGCAATGATCTCAACCACTGCATGACGTGGACATGACACCAAGCCTTGTACACTCTTGCCAAATTATTGTCATGAGAGATGAAGTTTGGAGTGCCTGTGCAAATATGCATATTGCGATATTTACATTTGCGATATTTCGATAATGTCGATATATCGTGCAGCCCTACTCCTTAACATGCTTCCATGTTGTATGTAATCAAGGAGGCATGTCCTAAACAATCCATATCTGTCCATCAATCACAAGAGCGATACTGCAGTTGGATAAATCTGTCAAGTAAGACCCTAAAATACTGTTTGTTCTGTCTCAGATGCTGTTCTGTCAGTGGATGTAAAGAAACTGCACCTCAAAAGACTGCATAGCCTCCCTAAACATCGCATGGCTAAGTTTATTTTTAATGATGTGCCTAAGGAACTGAAAGATTAAGTTTCCTTTTGTTCGTCACATTTCACAACGAAACGTTTTGTCAATTATTCTAAACACTTGTCAGTTTTTCATATTATCTTTTATTGAAAGATACAGCAGTGTCAAGCATTGTATCCTCAGAGACAACGCAGAAAAGTACATTTATTTTTAATCTTGCAGTGTGTTTATAATAAACGTCAAACGATTGTTTAACACCATGAAGCCACCAAGCGTATCCCATGAATATATTTTATTATAGTTTGTTACCATTGCCATTATTAACTCTTCACACAATGTCTAGATAGTGGTTTACTGCCATCATCTTTTAAGAAATTTGTTAACAGTAATATATATATATATATACATATATATTAGGGCTGGGTTTTGACACAAATTTCACGATTCGATTCTCATTCACTGTAGCACGATACTACGATATTTCTTCAAAAGCAGATCGTGGAGACATTTTAATCGTCCACGATCAAAAATCGTCATATCACACACCCCTACTCGGACATCAAGTACCCAGCCAGGTCAACAGGCAAGTTAAGAGTGGACACAGGAGAAAGGGTGTTGTGTGTTACGCTACTGGTTGAGCACGGTCAGTGCACCCGCTGGAGTCCTGCCAAGACTTGCAGCCTTGACACGAGCACACGGCAGCTGGGAAAGTTTAGCATGAAGCACATATCACCCTTGGCCATCCGTGCAAGGCAATTCATTTGAAGAACTCTGACTCCAAATCGTCAGAAAGCAATGATCTCAACCACTGCATGACGTGGACATGACACCAAGCCTTGTACACTCTTGCCAAATTATTGTCATGAGAGATGAAGTTTGGAGTGCCTGTGCAATGTGTGTCAAGGAGAGGCAGCAGTACCTTGCCGGTTGATCTCGTTTTGCAGAAGCTCCTCCATGGCCTCCTCCTCTGCAAACGATTCCATTCAACAGTAGTTTGTTTTAAAAATATAAACATTTAAATGGTGGCTGTCATAAAAACTTGATGGATTTATCCAAACATAAATTAAACATTGAAGAACAGTAAAAATTATAATGAATATGTTATATGGTGCATATGAGGGCGAGTAATTAATGACAGAATTTTCATTTTTGGGTGAACTAACCCTTTAATTACGTAGCGAAGGGGGAGGGGCTATCAGACTCAGATTATGAATGACAAAATAACCTTATATAATTCATAAACTACATGGTTGAGTACATAGTGCATAAGTACATAGTGTATGAGTGCATAATATATATTAGGGCTGGGTTTTGACACAAATTTCACGATTCGATTCTCATTCACAAGCTTGAGGTTTGATTCGATTCAATATCGATTATTTTGGATATATCATGCCAAATTTTCTCAAGGAAAAAAATCTCTCAACTAATGTAAAATATACATGAGAGTCTGTTGGTACTACATTACTATAATATTGAAGGTTAAAACTGACTGATTTTTTAGGCTAAAACAACTGTTTAAATTACAATTATAATAAAATAAGTTACAATTACATAATAATATTTCTACTTCATTGAAGAATAGTAAAAGTTATAATGAATATATGGTGCATATATTTAGCAAAATGCCCCTCTCTACAGTTTATTTTTCTATATGATTAATGAGCTTATGGTCACCGAATACGTTTTTTGTGGTAAATGTGACATTACATGACATTTACAAGCCGTTATATTGGCGTCTTTCCGCGGCTGAAACACTGATTGAGCGATTACATGAGACAGGATACGGATTGTAAAATTGTACTCTTTCTTTTAACTTACCTTCGGATGTTTAGTCATGTTTATTTTGTGCTGAAACTGGTATTAATGTGGAGGAGATGATCAGTTCAC
>NW_015542495.1:1289734-1292917 GCF_001515605.1 Sinocyclocheilus anshuiensis
TCTGTCACTTCACATTAAACAGCGCCAAAACGGCATTTATTGTTTGAATACTGCAATACAATGGACAGAATTTGAAATCTGAGACTTTGTTTCATTAAAAGTACCAAAACACAATGCTTATTGCGATATATTGGATGGGAGGTGCGCTTCAGTGTTCCATCCATTAACTGAAAACGAATTGATTCTTGGGATTTAAGAATCGATATCATTCCGTAAAAATGAGAATCGATTAATATCGAGATATCTATATTTTTTACCCAGCACTAATTATGAATGGGTCTTTATACTATACATGTCTCGTTTTGCAGAAGCTCCTCCATGGCCTCCTCCTCTGCAATATCCAGTGGCGTTTCTCCCTCGCTGTTTACTACACCGACGTTTGCACCTTGACTGATAAGATACCTGCAAAGACATGACAAGACATTTAAAAAGGCAACATCCGAATTGAACTGACAACTGCTTCTTTTGAATTTTTGGAAGAAAGAAAATGAGAAATAATGAAGAAATGGAATGGGGCCTCATTTTACACGACTCCCTTCACAGAAACCTCAAGAGTTCAAGTGGTGATTTGCATCTTAATTAAAATTCAGTGAAGTGGTCCTCCACTTCTGTTACTAATTAACAGCGTGGATTCATGTCACTGAGTACATAGACTTGTGAGTTATAAAGGAGTGGCCGTTTCAGCGTTGACCTTGGCGTGATCAACACATCGCCCTCAATAACCTCTCTGGTCATGTGTTAGATTCAAGAACTGCAGCACTAGGGAAACAAGACTGCACAGACCTGCCCTTACTACAGTCTAGATCACCTTACATATTCAAAGCTGCTCAACTAGTAGTTCACTACAAATCAAACACTCTTGCAAAACTCCACTTGGCTGCAAGTACAGAATTTGGGTTCTTTTTTTTTTTTTTTTGTACTAAAACAGCCCTCAACTTTATTGTCCTTCAAAAACTTAGCGTTTTGTTTGAAACTGATCATCGGCAATGCTTTAAGATTATTTCATAGGCAAAACTGATGTACTCACTGTCAACCACAATCAAACATACAGGGTGGTCAGTATTCTACTGAAAACATGCTTAGTTTTACCAGACAGGTGCGAAACTACAAATGTTCAAACCTGACTAGTTGGTTACTGAACGACTACTCAACTCTACTCACCCTGACCCATCCTTAATTTATGTATCTTAAGGTGTGGACACATTTTTCATTGTTCTGCAAATTTCCACAGATGATACCCAGTCCTTTTGAAGAATATATGATAGGAAATTCTCTCAGATTTGGTCAGACAGATTTGCCACAGTAGCAATGTTTCCATCACCCTGTTTTTATGCACATTTTGAAGTATATCACAGGAAACGAGTGATGGAGTCAGCGCTGATAGCCTTGTGGGCAGTGCAATGAGATACAGCACAGTTGCACTACTGCCATCAAGTTCGAATCCTGACTTGAGGACCTTTCCCGCTCCCTATCTCTCTCCCACTTCGCTTCCTGTCAGTTCTGATCTGTCCTGTCATAATAAAGGCAAAAATGGCAAAAAAAAATCTAAAAAAAAAAAAGAAAAGTGATGGAAACGCCAAATATCCCCCCAAAAAAATCCCTTAATTCACAAAGAAAAGTTTTTACGTTCGCTTAAGGTGGTTTTTGACTTGTGCGGAAAAGGGTTAATGTGAATAATGGGAGATGGAAATGCATTTGCCAAATAAATTCCCCCATGCACATCAAAAAAGGTAATGTGACTTTGCACTATGGGACGGGATAACTTGACTAACCAGCAGACCAATCTAATTGCATAGCATCTGAAATGATGTTATGGTCATTCTGAAATGCCAGAGCAAAATCTGTCGTCAAAGTATTTCTGTATAATTGCCTCCAAGAACTGTCTTACACAACTGTTCCCAAACAGCAGGTATCCACCTCCGAAAGCAATGACCGCATTTATTGTGTTTTCGTCTGCTCGCTGTGAGGCGCAACTAATTTATTATATATGAACATTATTATATTCAGTGTCTTCTCCTACTTTTCTTATTGATATTTAGTGCCAGTTTATCAGGAAGTGACTATTTTGTTCTCCTTGACTCGTTTGATGGAAACTGTGCTTATTCACAAATGTTTTATGCAATATTTTATGTGAAGTTAAATTCGAAACTTTGGATGGAAACCCGGCTACTGACCAACAGAAAGCTGCTTGGTTTGAAAGTGACTTCAGCGTGTGCTGTGCTTCATACCTTGCTACACTACTGACGATAGACAATGGTCCTTTTTTGCCCATGAAATTTCATGATTGTGAATGCACCTTAGGCCTAGGAGAGAAAATTAGCTATTTTCAGATGGTTTTCAAGAAGAAAATTTGAAAAGTGTTCATTTACATGAGGTCTGTCATGCTAAATTTGTATATTTGTGTCATTAGGCTTTCGTTACTTTGTTTTACCATTTTGTACACAATTCCTATTTCGGATTCTGGAAATGTTAGTCCTATCAACAGACACAAAACAGGTCAGAGTACTCACAATATTCAGGACAAAAGCAAGCTTGTTCCGTTTTACTGTTTGCCCTATTTAAAAGTCAGCTGATATTTTCTCTAGAATGCTGCGTTCCCTATATAGACCTCAAGCCTCCAATATAGCTCAAACATGAAATTCAATATTAAAAACACCCACTGCATATAGAAGAGTGACACTGACAACAAAGACAAAGTCTGAACTCCAATTAAGAATTGTCCATGACAACAGTTATCATGATTGACATTAGGCTTGCCACAATAGACGGTGCTGACGGTGATACCGGTGTTAAGCCGCAACACCGGTTACGTCACATGCCCACCGCGGCACCGACCCCCACCGTCGTTTTGATTTTTTTATAGAAATAAAAATAATTTAGTTCAGTAAAAGAACAGACACTACAATTAAAAACTGAACGCGGCTACTCAATGCAGCGTGCCGAACGTGCCTGATCTCAGATCAGATTTAATTTCTCCAGTGAGGAGAGTGAGTCGAGCTGACTGACAAGAAGAGTGAGGTGAGACAGACAAGACGATCGCGGATGATTTAGTTTCGAAACTAGATGCAAAAGCGCCTGTTTGGCAATATTTTGCATTTTGAAAAGTCTGTTGACTTTTGCCGTTTATCTAAGGTGATTTTGGAAGTTTTTTTAAACATTCGTTTCTTATTTAATTGGTTCCAC
>NW_015542495.1:1293173-1295509 GCF_001515605.1 Sinocyclocheilus anshuiensis
TTAAACTGTGTCATTTATTTATTTTATTTGACATTCATTTAGCTACTAAACGTTATACGGTTCTTATTTATTTGGTTATATATTATACATGTTTACTTATTTCCAGTTTTGTATACCTATTAAACTTTATGCAAGTTATTTGTTATTTTATATTAGGCATAGCTTGCCCTATAGCATGGTGTATTTTTATTTGTTTTGTTAATAAAAGTTCTATGTTTTATATATACGCTAAAGTGAGTTTGACATTGTATTTTGTTGTTGCATTCAAGCAATTGAGGCCTAACTGCCGCTAATTCGAAAGTGAAAGTAAAATGCACACGGCGCTTTTAAGCTATTTAAAAGCGAAGGAAGGCGAGGAAAAATTAAAACGAACAATTGCTTTACTCTGAATTGCCGCTATTTTAAAGTGAAAGTAAAATGGGCACACCGCTTTTACAAGCTATTTAAAAGCGAAGGAAAGCGAGGAAAAGAGGGAACGCCCCGCCCTCGCGGTGATACCGGTATTACCGGTGTTGTCACACATCGATTAACCGGTGGGAAAATTTCCTCACCGTCACAACCCTAATTGACATGACATTATAAATCATGTTACAATCCCAGAATGCACAGCAACAAGCTAAGTGAAAAAAAAATCTCCACATATTCAAAATGGCAAACTATTGATTATAAATACAAATTCATTCAATGCTGAAAAGCACAAACAAAATGTTAGAACATTGTTTATTAGCTGAGAAATATGCTAACATCAACATCAATGCAAAGTCAGTTCTCTCATGTGCAGGCAGCATTATTTTTGAGGCCTACAGAGTAGAGGTCTTCACGGGTCCACTTGGATCCGAAAACCCGAGATCCGACCAGAGACCGAGTTCGGGTCCAATACTTCGACGAGTACCTCGGACACGGGTCGGGTTCGGTATTAGCGGCCTCGGGTAATTTAAAATAAACATGCTTTTTCCAAATGGACCTGATTTGACCCGAATTCTTTTAAACTGCAGGCTGTACACACGTCAATGCCGTTTACGTTCGGGACCAGTCGGGTTCGAAATTAAATGCTGTCGGGTCGGACTCTGGGCTAATTTCATCGGGTCTGTCTCGGGTTGGATTTTTCTTTTAAAAAAATGTATTTATGCACGTCGGGTTCGGGTAAGAAGTGATTCGGGTCGGGTACAGATTTTAGGACCCGAGAAGACCTCTACTTTAGAGTCCCAACATTCATGCTTCATGTCCACCTCACCTGACTCCCCCATAGGTGGTTGAGTTTACTGCAGCTTTCCCAGAGGTAGGCAACTCTGCGCCACCACCTCCCCTTCCCAAACTGAGGAAGAGGAGAGCTCCCTTTGCTTAAAAATTCCAGTAGTCTTTTTCAAATCCACTGGTCACAATTGAAAGCCGAGCTCAGAAATAGGCTAACTTGTATCCATCAGGCAGGCACTAATATAAAGTAGCCTAATAATAAATTGAATAAATGTTAAATAAATCAAAGTAATGGAGAAGCGGCCAAATCAGTCAGCAGGACACCGGGATTTTTCCTGACTGACTGCAGGGCTGCAGGCTGTACACACGTCAATGCCGTTTACGTTCGGGACCAGTCGGGTTCGAAATTAAATGCTGTCGGGTCGGACTCTGGGCTAATTTCATCGGGTCTGTCTCGGGTTGGATTTTTCTTTTAAAAAAATGTATTTATGCACGTCGGGTTCGGGTAAGAAGTGATTCGGGTCGGGTACAGATTTTAGGCCCCGAGAAGACCTCTACTACGGAAGTGCTGTTAATATAGTGTTTCAAGTCTGTCACTTTTAAGATTCCATGACGGTAAGGACGCTGCCTTGGAAGGCTGCTGCATATGTAGGTAGCGGGCAGTGACACAGCTCACTAGGTTATGAAACAGCTTTAAACAGCCAAATTCATCATCAATTCACAGAAGAGGATATGTTTATCAATTCTTAGTACAGAAAGAATGACTCATTAATGAATGGAACTTGATTCCATTCAAGCGAAGTGTCAGAGTGTTAAATCATATGCACCACAGCTATAATTTCAGCACAGGTTAGGTGTTAATCCATCACTATGGTATAGCGTGCGAACAGAGGTCACTTGGGGCTTGGAACCTGGGCTGACCTCTTAACCAAGTTACACATAGCTGGCAAAATACTCATATCAACAGATGAACTGTGTGGTAAAGAGGAAATTAAACATGCAACTAGGGCTGCATGATATATTGAAATTATCGAAATATCGCAAATGTAAATATCGCAATATGCATATCGCAACGGTGTGCGATATCATTATCCTTTTAATAATAGGCTACTTAAATCAAAACGTTGCAAAAGGTCAAAGGT
>NW_015542495.1:1295520-1306386 GCF_001515605.1 Sinocyclocheilus anshuiensis
CGTTTCAGACCGAGTTGATTCGTCTTTTGCATCTCCTCCTCCTTATGTTTGAACAGACACATACACACAGAATTATGTCAATAGTACCCATCTCGACGATCATTCTCGTAAACGCAGTCGGTTATGTTTTAAGTGAAAGTAAACAGCTGAGAAAGAAATCGGATGTGTATCATACTGGATCCGTGCAGTCGGATTTAAAGGGACAGCAGCCTATAAATACGTGCTGCTGAATATGTCACTAATGTTAATCAAACAACAAAACAGCTATAACAAAGATTAATCTAAATTGAATTCATACAGTGAACACTATGCAGTTATTTTACACTTAATTATTACATTTCTGTACCTGAATACTACTGTTTATTTTATCTATGCTTGTAAATTGTGTATTTCTTTTTTTTTTTCTTTCTTTTTCTTTCTTTTTTTTTTTACCGACTGTTCATTTGCCTTTAATCGTGTTTCAACTTTCTCAGACTATAGTTTTTGCTGTGGTATATGAAGAAGTACTTAAAGTGTGTGGAAAGCAAAGTTACAATGATATAAAATTAGTGTAATTAATTTGTTTTGTTTGTATGTTCACATTGATGTTAAATTACATTTTCTGATTTGTTACATTACTTATTAAGTAATGCTAAAACACTGCTGGTCACTTTCAGAAGTTATAGTGATTCTTTCTTTTCCAAGAAAGAATGTGAAACAAATTGGCTATATAATTTTAATTTTTAAATATTTTAAAATATAATTGAAATTGATTTTTCACACTTTAAGCAATATGGTATCGCATATCGAATATAGCATTTTTTAACAAGGTATCGCATATCGCATTTTTCTTCAATATCGCACAGCCCTACATGCAACTAAGATTTCAAATACTGGTCACACTTTATTTTAAGGTCCAATTATCTCTATTAACAAACCATTAACTATGACCTTTGCCACAAACTCCTAATTTGCTGTTTATTAATAGTTAGTAAGGTAGTTGTTAAATTTAGGTATTGGGTAGGATTAGGGATGTAGAATATGGTCATGCGGAATATGTGCTTTATAAATGCTAATAAACAGCCAATATGTTAATAATAGGCATGCTAATCAGCAACTAGTTAATAGTGAGAATTGGTCGCTATACTAAAGTGTTACCCAAATATTTTATATTACAGGCTTTGGCTGAAAACCTCACAAGTCATAGATGTTTCTTCAACTACAAAGGTTTGAGGTCAAGTTAAAATGTTTTTGAAAGAAAGTCTCTTCTGCAGACCAAGGCTGTAATATTATAAAATATTAATAAAATAGGGAAAAAATTTTTTTAGTATTAGTATATAGTATTTTTAATATATTTAAAAATTAAATTTCTTCCTTTGATGGCAACGCTGATTTTTTAACAGCCATTACTCCAGATTTCAGTGTCACATGATCCTTCAGAAATCATTCTAATGTGATGATTTGGTGCTGAAGAAACATTTCTTATTAATATCAATATTGAAAACAGCTGTGCTGCTAGTATTTCTGCAAAAACCACAATACATTTTTTTTCAGGATTCTTTGATGAATAGAAATTTAAAAAGAAAGCATTTATTAGACACTAAAATATTTTTTAACATTACAAATGTCTTTACTGTCACTTTTGATCAATTTAATGCATCGTTGTTAAATAAATTATGAATTTCCTTTTTATTTACACATTTCTTAAAAAAAAATACTAACAATTTAAAATATTAAAATAATAAATACATAATACATAAAATACAAAAATTAAATACATAAAAAATAATACAAACAGTAGTGTATAAATGCATCACAGGATAATGTTGTGTTATTTAAACTGAATCCTTTGTTTTGCTAAGGCTAATATTACAGCTAGCACATTACGTATTTTTTTATTTTGACAATTACAGCTATAATTTGTATTTTTAGACTTTGCTTCATGTTTTAATATTTAGTGTCTAAAATAAAACGTAGCAAAAATCAAAATGTCATGTGATAACATGACAAAGAAGTTAAATGTATTTGTTTTAATAATAAATATCAAACCCTGTGACAAAAAGAAGGAGAAGAAGAAACACTTAAGTTTTCTGTGGTGGGGAAGTGGGACTTACTCAGCGATGTCGAGGTATCCGCAGGAAGCGGCAGCGTGAAGGGGAATCCAGCCTTCATTGTCGGGCTGGTTGATGCAGGCTCCATGCTCCACTAGGAAGGTCACCATGTCCACATTATCATCTATGCAGGCCTGGAAAAGAGAAGAAAGGAGTTAACATCTAAGCAAGAGTACTAGCCATTTAGCATCTCAAAACCAATTCAAATTGACCCGTCCAAAACAATATTCATGCAGCATATAGCATTTCAGTTACCTAAGGTCTGGATTAAGAGCCTTAGCAAAACAGTTTCATAAACCCAAGTGTGAGCTTCAGGGCCAAACATTAATCTTCAGTGGGAACCTATTCCTCTAAACAAAGGCACATTATATCATCAGGTAACCAAAATCCCTTGAGGGAAATATGGAGGTCTGTATTTAAAGCATGTCACCACTCGATGAGACAAAAGAGATTGATAGAGACAGTGACAATATATATATATATATATATATATATATATATATACACACACTACAGTTCAAACGTTTGGGGTCAGTAAAATTTTAAGAAATAAATGCCTTTATTCAGCAAAGACACATTATATTATTCAAAAGTGACAGTAATATTACATAATATTGCTGTATTTACTGTAATTTTGGATCAAATAAATGCAGCCTTGTTGACCTTGTAAAAAAAATAAATAAATAAAAACGCTGACAGAAAAATACTAACTTCAGTCATACAAATTTGAAATAAATGATATATTCTTCCTTTTTACAGTCGGCAAAGATCAAAGATTTTGATCATGGCGATCGTGTTAACTGCCTAATTATCTTATATTTTGAGAGGGGCTCTCAGTGCCCATTGTCAGACTCAAACACCTCACAGTCTAAACTCCACAACCTTGACTAGCGTCCAACCTCAGTTCCCCATGTGCTCCCCTCTTGAACGGCTGCCCGTAAAATCTCCTGGTCTTACGGCTGGTTGCCATGACAATACCATAGACAAGGAAACACACAAACCAGCCTCACGTTCAGGGCACACGACTATCTGGTTGAAATCCTTGCCCAAATTTGGGCTGTTTACAGTACCGCAATAGAAACGTGTGGGCCTCTTTGCTCTTATCAGGGCCTTGTCAAGCCAGAGGTAGAGGAAACCAGGACTGTCCAAACAACTAGCTTAAAAGATTCTGAACACCTTTTACAGGTTCAACGTGGCTGTTATTGTACACAGACTTCACCATGAAATCAAAATTGACAACTCTATTTTTTTATGGAATATTACAGTGTTTATTTTAAATGTTTATCCATAATTTTTTACATTTATGTGCTGACATCTCTCCTCTCATTACATTTGCACCGGGACAATAATCACTCCTCTCCAGATACACTTTCACTCAGATACAAGTCAGAATACCAACTTTAAATTAGCAAAATAGGATGAGACGTGTGAGAATTTTAACAAAACGGAACTGAAAATTATTTTAGTATTTAGTAGGAAGTAGGCTGTCGTGAACAATTCAGTCTGCCTGTTGAGTCCATGGAGGACTATGTAGAAGCAATTTCATCTGCTAAATTAACTTCTAAATTAATTCTAATCTGTGCCCGATTTGAAATCCTACAAAATAATCTATAAATCATATAAATAAAAAAACTGATGAAGTAATTTCAGTTGTTATTATGACCATTAATGTATTTAGTTTACATAATACTATATAACCAAAGCTATAGGCTAAATCACAAAATTAAAGATTTTAGTTAGTACGCTAACCTATGTTTAGTTAACTAAGCGCTCAGCTTATTTGCTTATGATACCGCTACCTGATTAGCCTTACACTATACCTTACAACAAATGTTAAATGAAACGTTTTACACATTTTGTTTGATTGGCTTTAGAAATGACTACTTCCTGAAATCTTAGGCTCAACAGAAAGAGCATAACGAACTGACAACTGCCCTCAGACAGCCAGTAATCACAAATAGGTCTCATAAGCCTTCGGCAGACATGACAAAATAGACGAATATAATAACATGGTTAAGAACAATTTGTGAGTCTTTTTAAACGATTCATTAAAAACAGCCAGCTCAGTCATTTGTTTTTATCAAGAACTGCTCTGACTAATTCAGTGAGACAGATTCAAACCGTTCAAGAATAATTTGTGAGTCTTTTTAAATGATTCATTAAAAACAATCAGCAAAACAACCACAAAAGAAATACACATTATAATTTGATTGCCATTATAGGTAATTAACTTAAAAGAGTGATACAAAACACATTTTTAGGGGCACCCAAATATGGCCCACTGCCCCAAGTCATTCACTCGGCCTTGGGATAACGTCCCGCTTAAGGCAAGCAAGCATTCCCTCTGCCCTCAAAACACACCATGTTTATTATAAGCCTAACCCAGCAGTTCCCACAGCCCAACAATGGCAATCCCTTAATGGCTGTAATTGTTCAGGCCTGACAGGTGTGAGAGGCCGTGACCACATCAGGGAATGCAGAGCTGGACTTTGAGCTAAAAGACAAGGGAAATTACTCTCCAAAGAAAAGAAGAACTCTAAACTAATTCCATAAAGTGCTTCTGAGCGCCATGTTGGAGTCTCGGAGCACTTGTGTGTAGCGTAGGAAAAAAGCAGCACTGTAAATTCCTTTCCGAACATGCACAGAGCAGCTATAAGAATGTCATCTGTGTGTAATGAAGACAGATTTGGTATGTGGGCGACAAACTGATCCAGACAGACGTGAGGTCTGTTTTTTATTTGATGGTGCGGCTACACATTTAGAAGACATTTGGGAGCTAATCTGACTATTAATGTTAGTAATAACAGCAAGGATTACATCCAAATCCCACATCACTGATGGTCGCAGACAGGCACGTACAGAGACCACAGACGTGTACTGACTCAATAGAGAACAAGTCATCACATCTCCATTCAAACCTGTTTGACAGAGCTGGAGAGATGCATTGATTAGTACCAGACATGGAGATAAAGCAGATATATTTAGGTGTATACATAATAACCAACAGAAATCTTTGGTTTGAATGAGACTTCTGTGTGAGCTCTGCTTCATATGTTGCTGATCTATTGACAAAGCACCTTTTTTGCCAGCAAAATGTTGCAGAATTTTCGCGAATAAGATCAAACTTTAAAGGGATAGTTCTAGTGGTTCAACGGATCACAAATCTCACGGTTCAGATCACATTACGGTTTTTGACCCACGGATCGGATCATTTTTTGGATCAGCAAGAAAAGAAAAATATTTCAATTTAAGTTGCATTCGATTTATTACTTAGAGCGAAGTACTTCTTTGATACCACAGCAAATACTACTAGATTAACTAAGAAAGTTTAAACATGATTAAAGAGACAAGAGAACAGCCAGTAAAAATAAGAACAAATACACAAATTACAAGCATAGATTAATACAGCAGAATATGTTACAAATAATATAAGGTTGGTAGTATTCAAATACAGAAATGTAATAATTAGGGAAAATAACACTGCATAGTGTTCACTGTATAAATTAAATATAGATTTTTATCACAGCTGTTTTGTTGTTTGATGATCATTAATGACAGCAGCAGTATTTATAGGCCGCTGTCCCTTTAAGACCTGATGCACGGATCCGATATAATGATACACATCACATCCGATTTCTTTCTCAGCTGTTTTCATTCACTTGAGACATAACTGACTGCGTTTACCTGAATGACAGTTGAGATGGGTATTTTGTGTGTATAATGTGTCTGTTCAGAGGATTCAGAAGAGGATTCAGTTCGGTGTTCGCGCGCCATCTGAAACGCGTTTGCGAGCTTCATGTGTGTGCGGCTGTGCGCATACTAGAGAACAGTGCGCGAGTAACGAAACGAGTTCCCTTTCGCCTTTTCTCTCTGGAATTGTTTAAAATTCGCTTGCTTGTGTAAATACGAACAAATGATAAACTTATACTCTATTATGGTTAAATTTTGCAATTAATCCGCGGATCACATGCGTGCCGAACCATGGGGCTTGGTCCTCAAGGATCACGGATCAACTACGATCCGTTTAACCACTAGATAGTTCACCAAAAAATTTTTAATTACCCCATGATTTATTCACCCTCAAGCCATCCAAGGTGTTTTCTTCTTTCAGACAAATACACTCAGAGTTGTATTAAAAAATGTCCAGGCTTTTCCAAGATTTATAATGGCAGTGAATAGGGGTTGAGATTTTGAAGCCCAATAAAGTGCATCCATCCGTCATAAAAAGTGCTCCACGTGGCTCTGAGGGGCTAATAAAAGCCTTCTGAAGTGAATCAATGCATTTGTGTAAGAAAAATATCCATATTTAAAACTTTATAAAACGGTAATCTCTAGCTTCCGCTAACGGTATTACGCGCGCTCACGAAAATTAGAAGTACAAGACAAGGATTTGTAAAGAAAAATATCAGAGGATTTCGATATAAGCCAAGAAGAGACTGGTTTTCCTTTGCTGTAAACAAAACTTGGCTCTTGTGAGACTACGTCATCTGCTGGAACGCCACTCTCTCATGAACGTGCGTACGACAGTTAACAAAACCTAGAGATTATGGTTTATTAAGTTTTAAATATGGATATTTTTCTTATTATTAACTATAG
The DNA here is from genome assembly GCF_001515605.1 of Sinocyclocheilus anshuiensis. Taxonomy (NCBI): domain Eukaryota; kingdom Metazoa; phylum Chordata; class Actinopteri; order Cypriniformes; family Cyprinidae; genus Sinocyclocheilus; species Sinocyclocheilus anshuiensis. Next base: position 1,302,207 of record NW_015542495.1, read on the forward strand.
AATACCCAAGATAGAATGGGGAAAAAAATCCAACACTTAATATGGCCGCTCTATTGAAGGATGCCCCACCTCTGAATAAAAGAGCCAATCGCTAATCAGTAAAGTCAGCACATCACTGCAGCTGTCGCTAGTCCCGGTTTTTATAGAAACAGTCAGCGTTCTGAGACACACGTTTAGGACTGTGCATGCGCAATGGCTGGTCTAGCCTGAAAATAGGAAAATTTTACCCATTCAAAAGATAGGAGCTGCACTTGCATGCATGAGTGGCATTTCAAAGATGACTGCCGAGTGAAATTTCTTGCCTTAAAGGGACTCTGATTAACCCCCTGGAGCTGTGTGGAGTACTTATGATGGATTGATGCACTTTTTTGGGCTTCAAAATCTCGACCACCATTCATTGCCATTGTAAAGCTTGGAAGAGCCAGGACATTTTTTAATATAACTGCGACTGTATTCATCTGAAAGAAGTCAGTCATATACACAGGATGGCTGGAGGGTGAGATGGGGTCATTTTCATTTTTGGGTGAACTATCCCTTTAAGTCAAACTATTGCCAATAGGGTCACAAAGCTGAATTCCGCAGTGTTGCCAAAAGCAAACAAGAAATCTGCAGAACTACCGAGATGAGTGACATTCAATTGAACCCAAAAGGATTCCGGTCTAAAATGTCAACAATAGACCACTTAAGCTGCTCTTAAGGAACAAGTGGTGAACTTCAATACACAAAAGCACCACAAATACATTCAAACAGCTGCTGATCTGCCTTGTAACCAAAAATGTCAGCACCATGCTGTGTAGGATCTGGTCTGTGACGCACTGCTAAAAATAGAGGGTTTCAGACGTGCACAAGTCAAGTCTCGGTTTTACTCTTACAGTCGATGCCATGATGATAGATATGATATGAGTACCTAGTTCTGTTTTGACGCTACCGCGTCTCACTTCTCGCAGACAGACCTAAGCATGCAGAATTCAATCCGCAGTTAAGTGAAAACAGTCTCAGCTGCCAACAGAGAATTTATATACCGCTGAGCAGGTTTTTAATTAGAGGCAGGATCACTATACAAAATGCTACCTTTAGTGGACTTTCAAAGCTTGATCAGTTATATCTGAGACCACTATAAAGAAACCCAAGAGAGGACACTAAAGGCCATTTTGTTCACCAACACGCTTTCAATTTTGAACGACTGCAGATGCTTGATTCTGGACACAAATCAACAAGGTTGCCGGCTTAAAGATATAATCAAAACAGGCACATTTATCAGGCTCCTAACTTCACTCAGCAAAGGTTATAATGGACGATTATTGTAAAAAATCTGAGTTGGGCCATAGAGCTTGAGACTAAAGTCAATATTTGGAACATTTTGACAGTGTTTGATATCTCAAGATTTAAGCATTTGCTCTAAAATACTTTAAAAGAATAACTGTTTTTTAATCAGTGAAGCCATCATTCAACCAGATTCTGCAAAGTAGATTCACAATGTTTCATTTAGTAATGGTTTTAAACAATCACAATGTCACAATTACACAATGTTATTTCCTAAATGAACAAGGAAGATTTAGATGAAACCATTTATATAGGCCTAAATCAACAGTAATATATTAACCAGCAAATAATTTTAAAGCAAATCATTGCTGAGTGAACAAAAATGAATCAATAAATGACAATATCAGTCATTTAATTCAGACTTTTAATCACAAATCAACAAAGATCAACATACATGCATACAAAAATATTTTTATTTGTGTTTCGAAGATAAGTGAAAATCTTTTGGTTTTTGTGAAAGTCTTTTGGATTTGTGAAAGTCAGTACGTTTTAATGAACTAACCTTTGAAAAATATAGAGATGCTTTTAAAAATAATCCATCTTAACATGCACAATATTCACCATATTGGTCAATTATTACATGGTCATCAAAAAAATAAAAAATAAAGCGTTAACATCTGATGTATCATCCAGTCCTAGTTTGTGGACCTGAGCGCTTCCTCTTCATTGCATAATGACTATAATAAAAAAAGTGTATGTGGACAATAATGTGGATATGTGGACAATATAATCTAGTCTAAAGGTCTACAAAAGCCATACTGTTTTTCAGAAAATGCAATTAGAAAATCTGACCCAGGACATAGGGGAACATCCCATCACTAAGAGAAGAGACACTATGCCCTCATTTCCCATAAGGCACTCTTCACATGGATTCATAAACATTGCAGACACATTAGAAGGTTTTCAACCAATCAAGAAAGTGCAGTTAAAACAGGCACAAAGAGTTTAACCCCTATATAATGACATGCTGGGATATGAAAATCAGCCAGACATAAACCTGTGATTGCGAGACTGTCTGTTGAAGTGCCACATTACTAAAACGGCTCAAAGGAGGAAGTGATGCTTCAGAGTAGCACTGTACCCTAATGAAACCTGATCCTGACCCAGACCGCCAACTTCTACAAGACCGACCACATCGAATGTCAGTACGTTAAAGGTGAAGTGTGTAATATGCAGAGACAGCTAAAAGTAAACCATTATTAGGATGATTTCCCAGAAGAGTTTAAACACTGTGACGCTATCAAAACATTGCTCTGTTTGTTTGAGCATCATGACAAGCCTGACGCAGTTACACTGGCTCGTTCAATAGCTTAAGTTCAGGGTAGGACCAACGGAGGAGGATGAAAGTTCTTGGAACACATGTCTGAAAAATAATAATAAATATATATAAATTATTTTTTATTCTTTTTGTTGAAACTGAAACCAGATTAATAAAAACAAATTTAACAAATTTGAATAAATTATTAAAATAAATACTGGCTGATAAACTGTTGCAATACTCTTTGGCAATAGAAACAATAAAAAAAACTGAATAAATTAATAAAATGAAACGATAATAAACTGTTGCAATCCTGTTTGGTTACTCGAGAAACAAGATTAATAAATTAGAAAAATTAATAAAAAATATTGTATAAATTATTTTTGCTATTCTGGCTGAAGCATCAATAAATAAATAAAGAATAGCCAAAGTAAAGAAATTAATTAATAAAATAAAACCCGGAGAATAATTTTTGCAATTCAGACAGACAGACAGACAAACAAACAGATAGAGGACATGAGATGATGATAGGGCCATGGCTCCAGGCAAAAAAAAAAATTGAGTAAGGAGCCATTGGCTCCTACAAGAAAAAAACTTAGGCACCAAATTATTTTTTTAGGTGCCACAGAATAAACGTGTTTTATTTATTTACTTATTATTATTATTTTTTATTTTATTTTTATTATTTAACATTTCAATCATACTGTCATGTGTTTATGTCTCATCTTTTCTTTACTTTATCAGCATATTAATCCATCTTGTAGATGACCTGGGAACTAAGGCTCACTTAAAGTGGGAACAATGTATTTTCCAACTTGAAATATACAGTCACAAAGAATTGTTCATTACACAGAATCTGTACCAATATCATGGACCATAAGCATAATTTGGCTACTGAGTGTAGTTTGGGCTCCCCCTCAATGCATCCTGTAAATGTTGTCATACACTCTTAAAAATAAAGGTTCTTCACGATGCCATAGAAGAACCTTTTTTGTCTAAATGGTTTTATAAAGAACCTTTAACATCTGAAAAACCTTCACATTTCACAAAAGCTTCTTTGTGGCGAAAGAAGGTTCTTCAGATTATAAAAATTGAGAAAGAGCAGTGCGCTGCATGAGACAAAAAAGTAATATAGCCAAAACAAACAATATAGTCGTGTTTAGTCACTATTTAGTGTGGTATTTTTTGACTATATTCACTCATCATGACAGTAAAATAGGGCATTCTAAGTCAATATACTGCAGTATTTCCTCTCTCAATCAGTAGAAAATATGGTTAACACTCGGTCATGCACAACCCTCTACATTGCGAGTAAATCACTCGCATATGCGACTAAATCTTCACTCTGGCGACTAAACTCTCCGTCATGTGCTGTTTTTCAGTTCATCTGAATGGATGTGCAACGCACAACGTACCGTAAACTCTAGACTCTAGTCGCACGACTCGCCGTCGCTTTGTTTCACACACATGCAGAGAGAGGGAGAGAGAGAATTGACGCACTACCTATGCGCGCTACATGTAAACGATATTTGTTGTATTTTGCTGTCAAAATAACGGAGTTCCTTTGGAATTCTTCAGCTTTTAAGAACTACCGCTTTC
>NW_015542495.1:1318934-1324088 GCF_001515605.1 Sinocyclocheilus anshuiensis
TGTGTATATGTGTGTGTGTGTGTATATGTGTATGTGTGTGTGTATATGTGTATGTGTGTGTGTGTGTGTATATATGTATATGTGTATGTATATATTTATCAGTCTGGCGAGTAAACAAAAAAATTTACTAGCCAATGGCGATTCAATTGCCAAGGTGTTCGTAGAGGGCTGATGCATGAAAAAAAAAAATACCGTCTTGTACCGTGAAACCGGTATAATTTTGAAAAATACCGTGATATAAATTTTTGGTCATACCGCCCAGCACTATGTTCAACCCAAATATTCAGATGTGTGCAGCGCATTTTACGGAGGATGAGGACTGTTTCCAGGGAGAGTAGCCTACAATGCCGGTGTCTGTTTCTATAAAGTGGGGCAATTCCAACTTTGCAAGGACAGTCTGGCGCTTCTGACTCACAGCCTGTAAGTACGTTTTAGTATGTAAAGGATTTACCACTCATGATTCAAACACGAGTTTTGAGCATTGTAGAGTAGCGCTTGTTTGTTGTTTCTCCGATCACAAATGCAGACATGGTTTTGTTTACGCAACGCAACGCGTAAAAAGACAGTATAAGTCATTATAATCAGTAATTATGTCCCCACTGGATGCAACAAATGCAGGGGCGCAACATTTCCGTCACACGCTTGAGGAATTCGGCCAATCAAAACGCTTTGGATAGCTGGCCAATCAGAGCACACCTCCCTTTTCAGACCGATGAGCTTTGTAAAAATCGACGCATTTCAGAAAGGCAGGTCATAGCGGAGCAACAATAATGTACATTATGTGGAAAATAATGTTTTTTGAACCTTAAACCGCAAATACATTGCTTTACACCAAATACACAAAATAATGTTGTTTTTAGCAACGTCATATGACCCCTTTAATTAGTAAAATGCAATTTTATAGGAGTTGAATCATGTAGATAACAGGTTAAGTAAAAATATTAATATGCAATAGCACATAAATATAGCAAAATGCTCCTCTTTACCTAAACAGCTAGAAAAATAACGATAAAAAGGCATTGAATGCAAATTTTTAAGTTCTAAAGTGTTAATATATATAGTCGCCAGTGGCGACCTCAGCAAAAACTTCACTCGCAAATTAATATTTTTAGTCGCAGTCTGGAGCCCTGTAGGGCCCTGACAAACTCCCAATTAAGAGAGTGTTGTTTTTAGCAACGTCATATGACCCCTTTAATTAGTAAAATGCAATTTTATAGGAGTTGAATCATGTAGATAACAGGTTAAGTAAAAATATTAATATGCAATAGCACATAAATATAGCAAAATGCTCCTCTTTACCTAAACAGCTAGAAAAATAACGATAAAAAGGCATTGAATGCAAATTTTTAAGTTCTAAAGTGTTAATATATATAGTCGCCAGTGGCGACCTCAGCAAAAACTTCACTCGCAAATTAATATTTTTAGTCGCAGTCTGGAGCCCTGACATTCCAGTTTATTGTCAATGGACAATTTCGTAAATATCACATTATTGCTTTTGTCTTCTTATTTTCTGACACCGTGTTGGAAATCTTGTTTTTGTAAAGTCTTAAACGGAATCCTAAAGTGCATGGCAATCCTTGCCTTTGTCTCCCAACAATATAAAGAAATTAGATCAGATTTGAATGAGATCTGATCTGACAGTATGCATTTGTTTTTTCTTGTTGTCTTGTTTCAAACGTATGAAATGTTGGATCCTTCATGTATTTCTTGAAGAAATAATGTTTACATGTGATCACTACATTTTATTTTTTTTCTTATGTATATTCAATTTTTTTTCTTGCTGACATCTAAAAGAGTTTTGTCTTTTAAAGAAGCATTTGCAGCATTGTATTAACTGTTATTTAGTGCTCAAAGAATATCTTAAATATGTTTCTTCGTGTCCTTCTGTCAAGCCATATGCTTCCCAGTTATAAATTGACATTGTTTTCTTAAAATTGAAAATGTATAATTTGAAAACCCAGGTAAAGGAACTGCCAACCTTCAAGCCCTGTAGGGCCCTGACAAACTCCCAACAAATGTGCCACACGAGAAAACCCTCTCTGATACTGAGAAACAGAAGATGGGTCATGACCCCCCCACATCTCCTCAAGCACGCCATTCAATTTGGACAAGACAAACAGCGCTGATTACAGAGCGTTATCTGTAGATTAACTTAATAAAGGCACAATAAAGTTTAAATATGGCTTAGATTACATCTGAAACAATACGGTGCCCATTTTATGCGCCAGTCTAATCCTAAAACACAGCGAGAGCTCCGGCTGCATTGGGAGAGAGAGGCACAAATCCGCAGATCTGAAACATGTGACTGATGCGGAGGTGAAGCCCTGCTTGTCTCCATGGAAATAGGGCTCGAAACGAAAAAAAGACAAGAGTTTGGTCACATTGGCTCTTTGTAACTAACAAATAAATAAAAGACGGGAATTCATTTAAAACACACCAGGGTTGTTCCAGCAGCCCCTGGAGACAGACTCTGCCGAGGGAGAGGTCAAAAGACAGTCTTACAGCTGAGGGCCGGAGGGGTTCCGACTTCTTATGGAACTGCGTCGGCTGTGTTTTTGAGCTCTTCAGTTCGGCTTAACCAGCACGATTCTCATGGCCCTTTATGGTCAAACTCTGAACACATGATTACAGACCCCTGAACATGGGGTAAAAGTCTATATGGACCAGCTGATGAGGTCTCTCCATAATAGGTTAAAACCAAGAGAAAGACCCTCTACCGCTGTCAAGCAATAACTGCCAAATAGTAAAACACAGTATATATGATCACTAAAGTATTCTTGGGTGAACCTCACAAAACCAGTCAAGGGTCCGGCTCATATTTCAACCCTATATAAAAAGTAAATTATATTTTACCATTATTTTACCATTTAAATACATAAAAAAAAAGAAATTGGTTTCTTTGCAGTAAAGCACCCAACCCTAATTTAAACCATAAATACATTTTAAAATCAAGATTTTAATAATGTATTATTTTTATTATTATTATTATTATACATAATTGTTTTTAATACATAATACATGTAACTCTTATACATATATAAATGTATAAAACATTTTATATTTTATAATTGGGGTATCATTTAAAAAAAAAAACATTTCTAAAATAATAAAACAAATGCACATACAATATACACAAAATGGGTCTAAATTAATTATGTATTATTACAGCACATAATTGTGTGTAATTTTTATGCATAATAATACATATCTATAATATTATAAAATATAAATTTGTTGACATTTATGGAAAGGTTAATGGTTTTCTTGCATGTCAAATTAACCAAATGAAGTCACAAGAAGGTAACAAAATTCTATAAACCGGCAGAGTGAGAAGGCTACGTCATTTAACTACAATTAACTCCATATCAACCATTACGAGACAAACCAAATGCATGTCCATTGCTTGCAGTTCAGAAAAAGGACACTGGGCTTTTTCCATACTTTAAAAGGAACTGTGACTTCAAACCACCACAGCAGAGAGGAGCACAAGGTCCCCCGTGTTTGTGTGTGTGTGTGTGTGCAAGCCCATGAGTGATTATCTCCCAAGTCATCACGTGAAGCATTTGGATCTAACTATAGCAGCACTTCACTTCAAGGGGAGAAGACACTTGAAGCCCACTCCCATCTCACTTCCTCTAGCAGCCCCTGTAGACTCTCAGCTGAAAAATCAGGACGCTTTCCCAATCCTGCAATTCTCTTTCACCATTCCTCCTTGGGCAAACAACAACCAAAGTAAATACGCATTAAAAGGTCATGTATGATGGAAAACAAAGACCTGATGTACCATGTAAACATATTTACGCTTTGACAACACATAATTCTCTCTTCAGTCTACCCAGACCATTTATAGAAACCCAGTTGTTAAAAAGAAACTGAAGTCACAACCATGAGCACATTAGTTCACCCAACAATGAAAATTCGGTCTTCATTTACTGACTAGTTTTATCCTCTGCTTAACACAAAAGATATTGTGACGAATGTTAGTAACCAAAGTATTGATGGTAGCCATTCACTTCAATAATATTTTTTCCATACTATGGAAGTCAATGGCTACCAGCAACTGTTTGGTTTCCAACATTCTTCAAAATATCATCTTTTGTAATCTACAAACTCGTACAGTTCTGGAACAAATGAATGGTGAATAAATGATGACAGAATTTTCATTTTCAGCATGGTCATTCATGTTCACATATCAACACCATGAAACCCCAGACTACTTTTTTACAGATTTTAGCAGAGGTGTTTGTGTTGCACATCATAAAAGACCATGTTAGCATCCATTAATTTTAATTGTTGGAGAAAACTGGTTAATTTTAAGTAGTGGTCGACCGATATATCGCCAAGGCCGATATATCGGCTGATATTTGGCATTTTTAAAATATCGGCATCAGACGATAAGTTTTCCTGTTTGGCCGATGCGTTTGAGACGGGACTTTTATTTTGATGGCGCTGAGAACGGCAGCGCCTGAGCACACAGTGCTCACATTCTCCCTCTTGTACGCTGTCGTTAACAGTTCTGTCTAATATGGATAGAAGTCTGTCTAATAATCAGATAGAACGTTCAGTCTCTGTCCTGCGCGGGTGAAATAATTATAATGCTGAAGGTGAGGTACTCAAGAGTCAGCCACGCCTACCTAAAATGGCTTGTTCTAACACGCCAAGATTTGCATAACGCCGCCCAAATGTTCACGCAAAGAACAAAGGTGTAACTTTTTTCTCGCTGTAGTATTGTTGTTGCCGGCGCCAGGTCGTGAAGGCACTGTGTGTTTCGTTGTGAAAGCGAAACTACTTTGTTTGGCCTTCCAAAAGAGGACGATATCCGCTTCGTCATGCCTGGAGCTGATCCGTGCTGGTTGCTGAGGAAATACAACAACTTTGCGCTGTGGATCACCGGATCAGCTTTCACTGTGGACGAAGCGGAGTCCAGCCCGGGGTCGTCACATGTGGTTGCCGCAAGCCCTCTGGACGCTCCTTTGTCGAATCTGTCAGTCGCGCCGTTCTCAAGCCTGCCGCCTCTGCTCACTCTAGCCCTCCGGCCGTTCCTCACTCTAGCCCCCGGCCTCTGCTCACTCTAGGGCGCCGCCGCTCACTCTAGGCCACTGTGTGTGATGCTGTGTTTCGTTGTGAAAGCGAAACTACTTTGTTTGGCCTTCC
>NW_015542495.1:1324498-1325113 GCF_001515605.1 Sinocyclocheilus anshuiensis
ATTTACAACACTGTTCCAGAACACTTCAACCCAAATATTCAGATGTGTGCAGCACATTTTATGGAGGACCGTATCCTGATCCTGGTAGAGTAGACTACAATGCTGGCTATTCTGACTCACGGACTGTAAGTAAGTTTTTTTTATATTTAAAGAGTTTTTATATTTTATATATTTAAAGCAAGTTTTTTGGGCAGTGTAGAGTAGGGCTTGTTGTTTGTCATTTCTCCGATCACAAATGCAGACATGGTTTTATGTTTACGTGGCGCGACGCAACACAACGCGTAAAAAGACAGTATAAGTCATTATTAGAGGTCAACCGATAGTGGATTTTGCCGATACCGATAGCTAGGTTGGACCACACTGGCCGATACCGATTAATTAACCGATAGTTTTAAAATTGATACTGAACAAACTAAAATAGTGCTTTATTAAAAACAGTCAGGGCTCTACACTTATTTTTCTTTTTAGGAGCGCTTGTGCTCCTAACTTAAAAAATTTAGGAGCACAGTCAAAAATTTAGGAGCACCAAAATATGATAAAAAAAATAGCCTTCCCATTACGAGGTGATATTTGACTCCTTAAAGTGATTTACAGTAGAATTTTGTTTTTACCTTT
>NW_015542495.1:1325462-1325879 GCF_001515605.1 Sinocyclocheilus anshuiensis
AATCCGCCAGCAGGTGGCGGCAAGTCACTGATTTTATCACTGAATCATTCATTCCATTCATTCATTCGAACAGCTGAATCATTCAGGAATGAAGCAAGTGACAGTATTTATGAATGGGTAATCAGGGTAATCATGCTCACTAGATTCGTTTAAAAACGCAGTTCATTCATAAACGAGACACCGCTGCGTTTGAATGGAGATGCGCAGCGGCTCCGCTGTGTCTTTTGAAACTATTTTCGACGACGAAATAGAGCAAAATCAGACAATAGTGTTATAGTCAGACAATGTAAGTCACTTAATATTAACTTATTGTTTATTTAATTTTATTGTATTAAATCATTATCACATTTACAAACTCCTTTAAAAATCATTAAAAGCTGTCACTCATCTTAGCTCATCGCGATCTCACATTTATAA
>NW_015542495.1:1327830-1347296 GCF_001515605.1 Sinocyclocheilus anshuiensis
TGATATTTGACTCCTTAAAGTGATTTACAGTAGAATTTTGTTTTTACCGTTGTAATGGCATTTTTCTATCTTTATTAAAAGTATGTAATCTTTTGTCAAATTAAAACAAAAAAAATTTTTATAAGCTTTTTAAAAATTCTAGATAAAACCATATAATAAGAACAAGTAGAATAAGAAGAATAAGTTACTAATCAAATGAAATCAGTATTAACATTTATTTGTACAGAGGTAGCACAGAAGAACACAAAAGTGGCTTGTAGGTGTATTTTCAGACATTTAATGAGGATCAGAGGTGGCATGGGTGCAATCAAATCCATAAATTCATGTTTATTAATTAATTTAATGATTAATGATTACAAGATTAATGTTTTAAAAAATTTTGAATATAGAAATATTAAATGATTTAAAGAACTGAAAAGATACTTTAAAAATGAAACTAAATCCGCTATAGCATTAAAATTATATACATATGGATATTGTATGTATACTCTCAGACTTGAATTGCTTCTATTCTTGAACACTTGACGATTATCTAATCAAAATAAAAGCGCAGCGCTGAGTCTAGGAGAACTCACCGGTATCTCACACACTCCGGACGCGTCGCGTTCAACTCGAGCAGCGGTCTAAAACAGTGGAAAACTATCGGCATGGATTTTTGTCGATAACAGATAGTTCCAGCAATCAACTATCGGTGCCAATTAATTGGCAAAACCAATACATCGGTCGACCTCTAGTCATTATAATCCATAATTATGTCCCCACTGGATGCAACGAATGCCTCGTTTATAATGGGTTTTCCTCTCAAGAGCTGTTTTCCACACTTCATAATAGGGCTGTCAAAATGGCTGAAAAACTAAATTCGAATTTTTTACTTAAATATTATCAATATTCGAATTATATTCTAATTTAAAAGGCATAATTTCAGTTAGGGGGGAAAAAAGCTTTTGGCTTATCTCTTGAGGCCACAAAGAGGGTGCATCGAGCAAAATATTATGCACATTTCTTTAAAGCATAATAAAATAACACGAGTATCTTCGAAAAAAGTGCATAATGTTTAAAAAAAAAGTTTATAAACCTTATATAATTAATAAAGTTGCTTAAACAATTAGAAACAAAACCGCATCATGCATGTATAGTTTAATACAAAGGACCGAAAACCAATCACAAAGAGTACATTCTTCATTTAAAAACTTGAGATGCAGTGGGATGGGGAAAACCGCCATAAAGTCTTGAGACATGTTTTTTAAAAGTTGAACTTACATTAATTTTACATAGCTTTCTAAACATGCGGCTCTCTTGTGTGAGACGCGAGTGCAACGGTGATAGATGTCCCTCTAGAAAATGCGATACATATGCATTCTGTGTAAACGGCTTGGTTTCGGTTTTGATTGTTTGAAAATCAAACATCTTCAACATCTTCCCTGCATTGATGTTCTCTTTTTCTGCAATATTTTTAATGAACAACGTAGTAGCGCCGCATCTAGTGGTTTCAACTGGATAGGCTAACAAAAACATTATAATGCAACGACACTTACATCGTCATCGCATCTCGTGCACCACTGATAAGGCTGCCTGACGCACACCTAAAACTCCAATGCAACGTTTTTGCATTCGAATGTGGATTTTTATTTTAAATTCGACAAATATTTTAAATTCGAATTTTTTTTTGACAGCCCTACTTCATAACTTACATTGTACTATTATATTCTTATCAGTAAATGTTATAAACAATTCAAAGTCAGGAAGGCATGTGTAATAGCTACTATTCACAAGATTTAGAGATTCTGCATTAAAGGAGACCTATTATGCCCCTTTTTACAATATGCAATATAAGACTCAGGTGTCCCCACAATGTGTCTGTGAAGTTTCCGCTCAAAATACCCCACAGATCATTTATTATATCATTTTGAAAATGCCTATTTTGAGTAGAAGCAGAAACACTCTTTAAATGCAATGTCTCAATGTCTCTTTAAATGCAAATGAGCTGCTGCTCCCCGCCCCCTTTTCCAGAATAGGGCTGTGCCTTTACAGCTCGTTCCTCAGATACTGTGCTAAAAAACATCTGTTTGGTTTTGATCACGCTGAAATCATGCGTTTTAAACTATATTAGTTTAAACTTCTGATTTACAGTTTTCCGAGCGCACATGTTCAAAGCATGCGCATAGAAAGCAGCTGTTACACAGCATGTGAATACTAAACTAAGTTCTCTTTCATGTCTTATTGCGCTTAAACTGTCAAATATAACGTTTGTTAAAAACACACTAAACAGTCTGTGAGTTACAAAAACAGTCAGGGAAAGAAATGGCATGTTTATATTAGATCTGTGTGGCAGCATCATAATATACAGTAAATAAATCCACTGGTTTCTTGTCTCCTCTGTGGCTGGGACTCTAAACAGTGGCTGTGCTCATCAGTGCAGAACAGTTAGCATTGCTTTGCTCAAACTTTCGCAATGGAGTTAGAATTGGTACACCGTTGTCACTTCCGAGAACACAATGGCAGCGCCGTTAGGCCTGGGCGATAAAACGGTATCAGTATTTATCGATGGTACTTATTCATTGATAACGACAGAAAAAGTGTTCAATATAGCGCACAATATAGGCACGTGCTATGAGTGACGCAGACAGCACACACAAACATGAACATGAGTGCTGTGCCTGCCTGTGACGAGGAGATTATGAATAATAAAAATGTATATTAGTCGAATTTAAAATTAAAAAAAAAATTGCATTTGAATGCAAAAATGGTACAGTCGAATGTTAGGTGCGTGTCAGGGAGCGTCATCAGTGGCGCGCGAGATGTGGTGATGATAATGTAATGACGGTGTTGCATTTTAATGTTTTGTTAGTCTCTAGCCAACAAGACGCGCCACTGCTGCATTATGCATTCAAAATATTAGAGAAATATAGTAGCTCAATGCTTAGAAGATCTTGATTAGGTTAAAACCAAAACCAAGCCATTCACACAGAACGCATATTCAGCGCATTTTTATAGATGGACAAATACGACTGCTGCACTCGCGTCTCACACAAGAGATGTATAGAAAGCCATGCAAAGTTAAAACAGTTTAAACGTTTAGAAAACACGTGGCGAATTTGTGGAGGTTTATTCCTTTTTACTGCGTCTATGTTTTCAAATGCAATCTGTGAGATCCGCGATTCGGCTCTTTTTTTTTTATTTATGCAATGCATAAATACGATACTGTTTTGTTCATAATTGTTTATGCAATTTATGAAATTATATTTGATTTATATATTATGTTAATTTAGACGTTATGCACATTTTTTTATGGACAGTTATTTCATTGCATTGACAATTTAATACGCGTTGTTGTTTTGCTCATTGCGCCCTCCTGTGGCCTCAGGAGACAAGCCAAAAGTTTCCACAAGACTTATTTAATCTGCATATAACATGTAAGAAAGGATATATTTGTTTAAATTATTTTGTGTTTGACTGTAAAAAAAAAAAAATTGTTGTTTGTCTCAATAAATTGGGTAAATTAAAAACAGAGTGGTCGAAACCAAGCTATTCACACAGACGCATATTCAGCGCATTTTTATAGATGGACAAATACGACTGCTGCACTCGTGTGTGACACAAGAGATGTATAGAAAGCCATGCAAAGTTAAAACAGTTTAAACGTTTAGAAAACACGTGGCGAATTTGTGGAGGTTTATTCCTTTTTACTGCGTCTATGTTTTCAAATGCAATCTGTGAGATCCGCGATTCGGCTCTTTTTTTTTTATTTATGCAATGCATAAATACGATACTGTTTTGTTCATAATTGTTTATGCAATTTATGAAATTATATTTGATTTATATATTATGTTAATTTAGACGTTATGCACATTTTTTTATGGACAGTTATTTCATTGCATTGACAATTTAATACGCGTTGTTGTTTTGCTCATTGCGCCCTCCTGTGGCCTCAGGAGACAAGCCAAAAGTTTCCACAAGACTTATTTAATCTGCATATAACATGTAAGAAAGGATATATTTGTTTAAATTATTTTGTGTTTGACTGTAAAAAAAAAAAAATTGTTGTTTGTCTCAATAAATTGGGTAAATTAAAAACAGAGTGGTTAAATTTAAACCGTTTTTTCAATTGCGCTTTGTTTTAAAAAAAGGTTATAAAAAATGGCAATAATTATCAATACCAATATGAAACATTATATCGTTGATACATTTTTTAGCTATATCGCCCAGCCCTAGGCTCCGTGGGTGGAAACTTGCAGATTAAGGGGCGGTAATATTATAGTAAGATCCCCTTTCTATGTCACAGGGGGAGCGAAGTCCAAGCAGCTCATTTTCTAACAAGCTTGCAGAGAAAGGCTTACCAAAAAATTTACTGGGTTGTTCTTCACGTTTTCTGGGTTTGTCGATGCACCGGGGACCCGATTATTAGGGCTGCGTATCACCAGCAAAGTCACGATACGATACGTATCACGATACATGACTGCACTGAATTTCACCTCAGCGGAATTTACTCTCTCTCTCTCTCTCTCTCTCTCTCTCTGTGTCGTAAATGAACAGTTGATGAATTACACTTTTCTGAGAATAGATTACAGAAGTGGAGATCGCTAAACTGCAAGCTAGCCGTTGTTTTCAGAAAGCAAGCGCGTTTATCCACAGTGGAGAGAGCGCGTGCACATGGTTGCCAGGTTGACAAAGATAAGTAGCACACTTAGCAGATATTTCCGTATTGCGCAAGTGTGAAGCTCTGTTTTGGGGTTTACGTCTCTTTATATCAGGCAACCCAGTTGTGTTCCTCTGCGGCCAGATTATTAACTCCAGCTCTATTCATTCTTTTTTAGAAACCTCGCACTTTTCTACTCAATTTTAAACGTTGTAAAATTAAGCGCGGTCCACTGCTGCACACGTGCCACAATATCGATACAGGGCCAGCTGTATCGATACTCGTATCGTCAACAATATCGATACAGGGCCAGCTGTATCGATACTCATATCGTCAAATCTCTGTGACGATACATCGTCGTATCGATATTTTGAACACAGCACTACCGATTATAGCACTTAAACATGGAAAAAGTCGGATTTTCATGATATGTCACCTTTAAACTTTTACATTTAGAACAAGCCTGCATGTGTCAACCAAATAAAGCAGAACAGAGAAAACTGCCATATTTCCCATTGTTTATGAATATAAATGTATAAGTTACTGTTGCAAGGTATTATTTTTTTACGGTCACATATACAATATTAAAATAAATGTTAAAATTCATTATACAGTTTACAATTGTTGACGGCACGTGAACTGAAAAGGTGTGTGCTGCAGCTGGCAAAGTGATGAAGCCCAGAAGCCAGAGGTGGTGTGTGAGCCAACTGTCCTTGGCATTCCCCTGTTTAAGTGGTCAACTACGTATCCTTCAAAGTCAGATCAAGTGTGCACAAACTAACTCCAGTCCTTTGATTCTTGGTTAGAGCAGCTGCTAACGAGTAAGGAACTTCTCAGATGGGTAATGGAATAAACCAGATTTGGCAACAGGATAAGTCGCCTATATAGAACTTTGGGCGATTGTTAACCTATACAGGAAAATCCTGTGGTCATGTAATAAAAAAACACTTATGATATTTTTGTTGGTTGGCAGTCCCTAGTTATTAAATGCTTTAGTCATATGGAAAAGAGAAACTTGGAGATATTTTATTTTGTGTTTGATGGAAAAAGAAAGATTACTTTTTACTATTAGCCTCAAAAAGAAAAGCAAAACCACAACAGCACATGCCAAAATAAATGGTCTGACTTGATGACAGCCAGCCAGCCAATATTGTCTAATTGAAAACAATCGCTTTGTCCAAAAACTTTGGACGTTTAGGCTAGTCAGGCAAGTCAATAATATCTCATTATATAATGATTATCAAGAGATATGATAATTCAGGCTAAGGCTAATTTGAAACTCTGGTCCTTAAGCAGAGCGTGACATAATTTGGTTTGCAAGTTTCTTTACAAACCGCAAAAAAGCCTCAGCTGGTTGCTAAGATAGCTTTAGGCTTTAAAACAAACATTTCTGCAAACCATATGCAAACTTTCTTTTCATGGGTTGTCATATCTTAAACCATGATGTTCTGGCTATTGCCATCACAAAACTCATTATCTAGTTCTAAATGTTTATTACCACATGATAACCTCCGAGTATCTGTCACGAAAATTCAAACACAGTCCATCAATGGGCTGGTTCAAAATGCAAAATATCACATGCGACCAAATAAAAACCATAGCCTAATGCTGCATTTTTTTTTATGAGCCTGCACTAGCTCATGCAATAACAAAAGATAGGGAATATAGTCTAAGGTCTGATAACGCACATGTTTTCTTTAAAGGAAAATCCAATTCACTCCCTTATAAAGCAACTCTATCAATGATACTACGCTCCCGGACGTTACAACCGACCCATTCCCGTCTCGCTTTCTCCCACAGCAGAGGCCACCTAGCGAGGCTGCAGTCGGGCCCGGCTCTATCACACCACTGGAGAAATTCCCAGATAAGTAACACACCACAGCTCTGAGCCCAGAGCCAGCAAGAGCCCCGCCTCCTCACTCAACATAATCAATGTACCAGCACACAGCCACTTCCACAAAAGGAATTCCTTCTTGTGGTGTGTGTGTGTGTCTCTGTGTAGAAAGAGAAAGAAGCACAGAGAGAGAGAAAGAGTGTGCATGTGCAACAAAAAAAAAAAGAAATTTAACAGGTGAAAGTGAAATTGCCATATTTAACTCTAAATTCAAAAGAGAAATTATTTTTATTTATTAGTATCTATATTTGATATTTAATTGTTATTTTAATATTATATTTGCATTCATCTAACATTAATTTAAAGGGATATATTAATATCTATATAGCTATAATTTATCTTTGTGTTGATGTGCAAATAAAAATAACAGAGCTGAACAAAAATTTAAACGGAATGGTCATTACCTACAGGTTTACACAAACTACTAATTCTGAACTACTAACGTTGAACGTTGTGGTACTCTCAATAATGGTGGTGGACTGTCCCGGGAGAGAAGAAATCGTTGCATAACATTGTTATTTTTGTTTTCTTTGCACACAAAAAGTATTTTCGTAGCTTCATAACATTATGGTTGAACCACTGATGTCACATGGACTACTTTAATGTCCTTACTACCTTTCAGGGCTTTGACCGTGGTAGTACCCTTGCTGTCTATGGAGGGCCAAAGAGCTCTCTGACTTTATAAAAAATATCTTAATTTGTGTTCCGAAGATGAACGAAGGTCTTACCATCTTAATATTGGTGCATTGCTAGACTTTACAGAAATGCAGCAAAAAACATGCATGAAACAAATTATATAAATAGATACATAAAAAAACCTTGCATATATTGCATATATGACGCATGCATATTCTTGACACGTTTCACCCAGAGATGTGTGAGGCAGCGAAAAAAAAACAGCTACTGCTCTACTGCAGGAGGCCATAGAGAGGGTTACAGCTGGACTTTAAGAAGAAGGGGAAAGAGAGAGAGAGAGCGAGAGCAAAAGCCTTACTTTGCCTCGCCAGCCACTGACGACCATATATGGCCCTGGGATTCCCATGGAAAAAGAGACGGCAGGGTAGAGGTAGAGGGATAATAAGGAAAAAATTGTAAGTATACGTTGCACTTTGGCTTACACCCGGCAGCCAAAACAATACCGGCCGGCGAGAGCCAAGTTTGCTTCTATGAGCTGTGGCCATAGAGGGGGTTGCTGGCTGGTATTAGGTCTAAAAAGCCACGGTAAACAGTACACTTGCATAATGCAGTAGCCTTTTGATGTCCCATGTCCTGGCATTTAGACTATGGCAAAAAAAGCAGATTATCTGCAACAATGCCATTTCTCTAGAAGTGTCAAGGGCTGTTCACACAGACAGCAGTTAAGAGTGCTTCCACACTACAGGATGTTCAAACAAAGCCTTTGACGCAGAGTAAAGGGTACAATCCATTTGGGTATGGACGGGACAGCGTTTCAGGACAGTGTCCTCGTATTTCTTTCCCACGCTGAAGTTTCAATCCTTTTTTAGGAAACCATATCCAAAAACAAATTGGTTCTCAATTCCAAACACTAGTTTTGAAAGTGGGGAAATTGGCAGGTGCCCTCAATTGTTCAAGGTCACCAAGCCACCACATGTCTGTCTGTGAGCAGTGATTCCTACATAAACTCTAGCCCCAACTCTATCAGGTGGTAGATCACGTGATGAACTCAAATAATCAACTCTCTACATTCGCATCTGCAAGAACTGTACCTTAGGAGTATAACAGCTTGTCACTTGGGCAGCACCATCAAAGGTACACCATTGGTAACCCCTAGTGTTGTCAAAAGACCCGGTATTTCGGTACCAAGTCGGTACTAAAAAAATGAAAACGTTACGGTACCAGGTTTTCTTAAGTACCGGTGGTACCGAGTACCCGGTCAACCCGGTTCTTGATGCGCTAAACGAAATCTATCCTCTTCCAGTGTTGCCAAGTCCAGAATTGGGCTGCTTTAACACTGTTGCCACGGGTTGTTTTTCATATCCGCGGGTTGAAAAACGACCCCATTAACGTGATATTTAGCCCCTGGAATGCGAATTTTACCAGGGGAACCCCGCCAAAACACGCGTATTTTATCCCCGGAACGCGATTTTTAACGGGGGACCCCTCGAAACGCGATTGGGCGGGTTTTGTTGTGAAAACCTGGCAACCACTTCATAAAAGCAGTGGTTGGGTGAAACTTGTTTACTTTTTTCATACTTTTATTACTTGTGGAAAAACTTGAAACTATTTTAAATAAGTATAAAGAATGGCATTGGTTTTGTACATTTAATTTTTGTTTAACGTTATTAATAAAAATGTTGTTCAATTAGCATGTTTTTGTGTTTTGCTTTGGTACCGAAATTGGTACCGAGAACCGTGGATTTTCACTGGTATTGGTACCGAATACTGAAATTTTGGTACCGTGACAACACTAGTAACCCCTAAAAGTAAACACAAGTTTAAGGAAAAGTAACGCAAGGTTACTACCTCAGCAATAAGCTAAAGGTAGTTTCTGCACTTATTTCTTATGGAATTAACCGGTTAACTTTTGCCTAAATGCGCTGGAGCACTTCATTATTTTACATCCATTATCACAGGAAACACAGATCAGCACTTGGATGTGCACGGTTAAGGGTCCGGTCAGGTTTGAGGGCTTGCAGCAGTGTCAGCGCCTATGATCTGTCATGCTCCAGGGAGCTGCTTAATTACACATCCCTGAAAGACGAGGGTTAGGAGATGCTGAGGGCTAGCGGACTGTGTGGCTTCCTCCACAGGCGGAGCTACTGCCGATGACGACAGGACATAGATCACCGGGAGGAAGGAGGCTATGAAAGAGAGAAAGCAAGCAAGAGAAAGGTCATTTTAAAGGGTTAGTTCACCTAAAAATTTAAATTAGCCTGTTTTACTCACCCTCGAGGCATCCTAAGTGTATACGACTTTCTTCTTTTAGACGAATCCAGTCGGAGTTACATAAAAAAATTGTACTGGCTATTCCAAGCTCTATCATTGCAGTCAGCGGGTGTTGCAGTTGAACAGTCCACAAGTTGTCAGCGTGCGCGTATCCATAAAACGTGCCTCACACGGCTCCGGGGGGTGAATAAAGGCCTCCTGTATCGAATCCATGTGTTTTTGTAAGAAAAATATCCATATTTCAAACGTAATACACACGTTTCTCTCACCTCCGGTATCTGTGATATGTGGAAGCTGTTCCGGCGGATTACATAGGACATCGGTGTTGTGTGATTAGTGACGAATGTGGAGAGAGAACAAAACAAAATGCCGGACATGAATTAGAAGTACAAACAGAGGATTTGTAAAGAAAAATGTCAGAGGATTTCGATATAAACCAAGATGAGACTGGTTCTCCTTTGCTAAAGTAAAGAAACTTTGTTCCTTTGTTCCTATAAACAAACTCGTGAGACTAGCAAATCTCAGAGGTGCGCGCTGCGCATACGCCCTGCGTCATCCGCCGGAATGCCATCCGCGTATGACAGATATCGTAAGTGAGAGAAAAGTGTTTATTACGTTTGAAATATGGACATTTTTCTTACAAAAACGCATGGATCCACTACAGGAGGCCTTTATTCATGCCCCGGAGTCGTGTGAGGTACATTTTATTATGGATGCGCACGCTTTATTTGACGACTTGTGGACTGTTCAACTGCAACACCCACTGATTGCAATGATAGAGCTTGGAATAGCCAGGACAATTTTTTATATAACTCCGACTGGATTCGTCTGAAAGAAGAAAGTCATATACACCTAGGATGCTTCGAGGGTGAGTAAAACACAGGCTAATTTTCATTTTTGGGTGAACGAACCCTTTAATGTATCGTGTGTAAACATTAGGAAGGATGCAGAAGTTCTGGGATAGTAGATGAGTGTATTTTGCATGCATTATTAAGCATTTGACATGAGGATGGGAATGTGTAGGGTACATTTTGAAGGGGGTGTTAAAAGATCTAGGTTAGCTCAAAACCAAGACTGAATTGGATTTCCATAAGAACAACTGAACCTACCTATCTGGGAATCTCATTGGTCAATGGATGCCTACGCGAGAGTTCTTTGCAGCCCAAGTTAAAATGTCTTTAACTTTTGCTTGCCAGACAAAGAGTCACCGTTGGAAACTCTTCCATTTTCCTCTACGTTAGGGGTGTTGAATTCTGAAGGGCAGGGGTTCTCAACTCTGGCCCTCAAAGTCCACTTTCCTGCAGAGTTTAGCTCCAACCCTAATCAAACTCCTGTTGGACTTCGAGGGCCAGAGTTGAGAACCCCAGCTGTAGGGTTTAGCTCTAACCCTTGGTGAACACATCTGAATCAAAGTCTTCAAGACTACTAGAAACACCCAGGCAAGTGTGTTTTAAAAGTTTGGAACTAAGCTAAGCATTAAAAGTGGCCTTCCAGGAGCAGTACTGGACACCCTTACTCCACATCCTAGCAAAACACTCTTCCCAATTAAATTAAGTGTGTAGGCGCCGAGATGATGCAAGTCTGGTACAAGAGTATAGAGACACACAAAGAGTGGTAATTAACAGCCAGCTCTAGGGGTGGATGAAGATCACTTGCAACGCCTTGGTGAGGAAATGAAAAAATAAACACTCGCTTCCTATTGCACTCTGACAAAGGGTTTTTTCAACACCCTTTTCAACTCTCTCAACTGAACGCACTTATCTCAACTGATAAGTCCACACTCAAACAAATGACAAAAGAACACCTAATAAACCCACACAAACAAGAAACAAAAGCTCGGGAGAAGGTCAGAAGAAGCTGACCTTCGCCCTAAGTGATTGCTGCTGAACTGTATAAATTTGTGTACATGTTTTCCCTCATCCACTTGTATTTCTCATCTCCAATCTGTGAAAAACCCAAACAAGCATTCCGACATCTGGTGACTGCAAACTACAAGCTCTAAACATTTGATTGGCTCCATCTGGACAAGAGTGCAATTCACGATCACGTCAGCCTGCATGACGTTCCACGCCCACACACACTGACAGTCATTTGTAAATTTATAAGACGTTGACCGCTGCTGACGTTCCTCCGTTGTGACTCAACCATTGCGTGCCTTCCTTTACAAGTGTGACCCTGATTCATAATGATAAGCATGAAGTAAGGGTGACTACAGAGAGTATCTATCATCTAACAGGGTTTGAGAAGGTACAACAGCATGGTTAACAGGATCACTGTTTTTGTGTTGGTCATTGCAGCTTCTAACTCTTTGTTTTTGGCAGCGTAATGCAAATTAAACCTAAAACCTACACAACAGTCGCCACAACATGAATACAGTATTGACTTGGGAATGTGCCAGAATGATCAACTAGCCATCAAGGGAACGAGTGAATTCAGTGAATGCAACTTCTCAGAAAAAGGCTCTAGCATGCTAACAGTGTGCTTGTAGTGTAAGAAAAAAATATAGTATAAGTTTAGCACAGATATATTTTCACTCACTGAACACACTGACTGAGCGCTTCAGAGTTTCACTCTCCGTCAAGCGATCTGTGCTATTTTTCAGTTAATCTCAATGGATGCTGTTTGCACTGTTTGCACCTGTACTTGACGTACCATGAACTCTAGTGTAACGGCGCACGACTCGCTGTAGCTTTGGTGAGAGCAGAGAGAGCGAGAGAGAGTCTTACATACATGCAGAATTGACTCGCTACATGTAAACGATATTCTTTGTTGTATTTTCCTGTCAAAATAACAGAGTTCCTTTGGATTTTTTTTTAGCTTTTAAGAACTGCCGGGTTTTTCGGTAGTGGGTGGAACTAGTGCGCAAACAGCAATCTCATTGGCTGGTGCTCACCTATTATCGTCCCTGTTTTGATTTCAGCGAATCAGTTCGAGCAAACGCACACAACCTGATTAATATTCATGAATCCAGTCAACTAGCCATCAAGGGAACGAGTGAATTCAGTGAATGCAACTTCTCAGAAAAAGGCTCTAGCATGCTAACAGTGTGCTTGTAGTGTAAGAAAAAAATATAGTATAAGTTTAGCACAGATATATTTTCACTCACTGAACACACTGACTGAGCGCTTCAGAGTTTCACTCTCCGTCAAGCGATCTGTGCTATTTTTCAGTTAATCTCAATGGATGCTGTTTGCACTGTTTGCACCTGTACTTGACGTACCATGAACTCTAGTGTAACGGCGCACGACTCGCTGTAGCTTTGGTGAGAGCAGAGAGAGCGAGAGAGAGTCTTACATACATGCAGAATTGACTCGCTACATGTAAACGATATTCTTTGTTGTATTTTCCTGTCAAAATAACAGAGTTCCTTTGGATTTTTTTTTAGCTTTTAAGAACTGCCGGGTTTTTCGGTAGTGGGTGGAACTAGTGCGCAAACAGCAATCTCATTGGCTGGTGCTCACCTATTATCGTCCCTGTTTTGATTTCAGCGAATCAGTTCGAGCGAACTCAAACAACCCGATTAATATTCATGAATCCAGCAGCTTGTTAATACTTAGTGCGTTTCATACTGTTCTTATTAGTAGAATTCGTATTCTTATTATTATTATTATCATCTTATCAGTATTATTGTTAGGTTTTTTCCATTTTTTTTACAGAAACACTGAATGACCAAAAAAGCACCACCACCAGTCCTAAATTCAGTTAAAATGTCTATGCATTCATACATGGTTACCAAGTTTTAATTCTAATTACTAAAGTTCTATCATTAAATAATACTTGATTATCCTAATACCATATTATAATGCTTGACTGACTGATGTTAAGAGTGTACTTTCATATATTTAAAAAGCTGTGCCATTTTACAAACATATACAGTATTATACAGTGTGTGTGTGTGTGTATATGAGATATATATAATATAGTATATCAGTCTGGCGAGTAAACTAAAAAATTTACTAGCCAATGGCGATTCAATTGCCAAAGGGTCCGTAGAGGGTTGAAGCACCACCGTTAACAAATTGTCAGACAACAACTGTCATTTGCTTTGAGCAACATTCCTATTATTACTACTATTCATTCTAAAGAGAAAATATTTGCTAAGAATCCTCTATTGGACCTCTAATCTTACACCATATCGTACAGCAAATACATTGCTGCAGTAAAGCAAATGATATCTATATTGTCAGAACGGTTAAATCTAGGGGTGCTTCGATTGATCAGCTACCGATCACTATCGGCCGATAATTGCTTTGGGATGATTGATCGGCAGTCTCTAAAAGGCCGATCTCAAAAAAACGATCTCAAGCTGATGACACTGCCGTGAGAGGTTTGGCATGACATGCAGCAGCACCGTCTCAGTCTCTGTCCGGCGCGGGTGAACTCATTATAATGCTGAAGGTGAGGTACTCACCTTCATATTTCTTAATTAAAAAGCTTATAAAGTCATTTGAAAACCTTGTGAGAGACGTAATTTCACAAACAGCGTGAGTGAATCACCGCGCGCTCTCTCAAAATATGCAAATGGATTCAACTCACCACATCGCGTCTGTCTATAAGCGAGCTGCACAGTTGACACAGGAGTTGTCACTTGCACAATTCCTGGAGACCGTGCACTCATGCACACTCGCAGCACACACATCATGCCAGGTTCACATTACTCCGTTTGCAGTGCGAATGTGGTGCGTATTTTTTCCACGCTCATGTTAACGGATTAATAAAGCGTGCACACTGCACACGGTTGCGGTCCGGTAGTGCGTTCCACGAGCGGTGCGTCTGCTGCAGTGCAGAGATCGTTTCCACACCGGGTCTATTTTTGCTGCGCTGCAAACGCTGAATTAAAGTAACAGCGCATTTTTTGCAGTAAATATGAACATGGATTGACAAGAAAATGTAGTAATTACACCATAAATGCATATTATTAAAGTCTACTGTGTTTCACAGTCAACACATATGGCTTTTTGGCTAGGTTTAAAGGGAAAGAGCATAAAGATAAAGAAAACTTTTAGATAAAAAAAGACAATAATAGATGGCACTCGCGGAGGTAGGATAACAAAGTTCTTTATTAACCGCAGGATTACTTGTAATAAAGAATGCATTTTGCATTAAATGCAAAAGAAAAGGCAGTAGAGCTGACTGTTTCTGTCAATGGTAAGTTATTCAGGCCCTGAATAAATGTCTAAAAATCCTGATTGGAGTATCACTATAAATAGGTATAAATGATAAAAAGAAGGCTTTAAAAAGATCTGTATCGGCAGATACTACTTTCTGTGATCGGCGATCGGCCTCAAAAATCCTGATCGGAGCACCCCTAGTTAAATCTTACACTTTATAAAGCACGGGAGTGAGAATTACATGAGAATTCTGTGAGCTTATATGCGGCTTCAAAGTGATCTATATAAGGATGCATCTCTGTGATGCAACAAGTCAATTTCGGTCTTGAGTGGGGCGAAAGCAGCACATCTAAAGCTGTCGGTTTCTCACTGTTTGAAGAGACGTGTGGCACATCGTTACAGTCCTCTGCAAACAGTTAATCCCATTCTTGTAAATAAGCTGCTCAGATTTGGCTCTTTGAAAGTGGTTCCTCACTTCCCAAAAAAGTATGTTTGAGCTGTTCCATAAACACATTAGAGGAGTAATTTTTAGGTAGAACATTCTTTTTCTCAGAAGTGCTCATTTTAATGTGCTTCTTGGGAGTTTAAGAGTTTTTTTTAGAAGACCTTCACTACAATATCAAAATAAACACTGAATAAATTAGGTTATTTCCAACAGAAGGCTTTACTAAATGTATTCCTGAGAAACATTGCAAGGATGGGCTGAGCGAAGCAAACACACTGAAGGTACTAGCCATGTGCAAACCTACTCACTTGACTAGTGGGTTGCCTGTTTAATTAGGCTGGTTAAAGGCTCACCTGACCCCAATCGGACACATTTCTTAGGTTGGACGTTAACACGAGATGCATTCTTGCTTTCAAAAACACGCTGTTTTGCAGGCAAATTAAAGCATTGCTGTTAGACATCAAAACATAAAAAATAAAAAAAAACTAGTCATTGGATGACTAGTCAACCACTGTGACCAATTCATAGACGTTAACCTCAAAAACATACTAGCAGCAGCTTTTTACTGGGCTTAACAGTTATTGCCAGAGGCATTCCACGTTGGCCACTTTCAAACACATAGCGGGACCACAGACTTGAGCTACAAGCAGTTAAGAATTCATGCATGCTATTTATCACTATCCTGCAGACCTCTCTCCAGCCAGAGCAAGAGAGCCCTGCCCTCGCACCCTTGTGAGAGAAAGAAAAAAAAGAGACAGGCATGCGAAGGAAAACCTACGCTGATGTCATTCCACTTGGACCCAGAGCAGAGGACATGCCTCATGTCTGATGGCTGAGTTGAGAGGTTCCTCAGAACCAAGTGAAACACTTGGGTCCAAAAATCAACCATTATATCCTTATATAGTTCTGAAGGGACAGCCATTCCACAGCACTTCCGACTCATTCAGTCCGAATTTGCTCACTTGTTTTCATTCACTCCTTCCCTATTTCGCAAATAGTGAATGATGGTATAGGGGGTGATATCAGAAATATGGCCTAGAACTTTTCCAAATCATATCTACAGAAAGTGCCAGCATTCACTAAAAACATGACAGCCAGAGAATCAGTATGAATGTGACATTCACATGGAAAGCCACTGGGTTTACAATTAATTAGGGGAAGTCATGGCCTAATGGTTAGAGAGTCGGACTCGTAACCCAAAGGTTGTGGGTTCGAGTCTCATACCGGCAGGGATTGTAGGTGTGGGGAGTGAATGTACTGCGCTCTCTTCCACCTTCAATACCACGACTGAGGTGCCCTTGAGCAAGGCACCGAACCCCCAACTGCTCCCCGGGTGCCGCAGCATAAATGGCTGTCTCATCATCATTCACAACTAAACTAAGCATTCAACATTCAAAAAATATGCTCTTATCAACCAATTCGAAAGCCAATCACAGAACAGCACACACTGATTGGAGAACGCTGGCAATCAAGCGCATGAAAGGTTAAGACAGCAATCAGTGTGTTCATGGACAACATGGTGGGTTTCAGGCTCTAGTCTAAAACATTCCTTAAGAATTCTTGCACATCAGCAATCCGCAAGTAAACCAGTTTGAACCTGCAGTGACGCTTGTCTGAAATTGTTCACCTGCTCCGCCATATAGTCATCTAAACTGATGGAGGACATTCCAGAGTTTGGTGGCAGTGCATTGGAATTAATTACAATTAATGTGCCTATAAATCAATCAAATTAAATCACAGAAAAATATTTGCCTCTAAATAACGATCTTTCAAAACATTTTATTATTCTGCAAGTCCTACAGTCAAACCATTTTGGAATCAAATAAAGAAACTTGCGGCCATTCACACAGAATGTGTTCCTGTGGCAGTTATATTTTTGGTTTATATACAGTGTCACATTTCACTGTTTTATTAGCGGCCACTTGTGCACCACTTTCGGAAGACGCAGGAATTGACATTACCAGCACAACTGGAAATAATTTAGAATCCAAAATTACAAAACTGGACTTCATAGTTTTTTTGTTATTTTTTTGACCCCACTGCGAAACCCAAATGGCATGGAAGACAAGTCAACGTGTTCAGAGACAACAGATGACACAATGCTGTAGCTCTACGTCTTCAACAGACTTCCTGCCCTTGATTATGGGTTCCTTTCAAACATACAACTGAAAATATCTCAACACCGCCTGCCTGACAGGGCCAAGCCTGCTTATTACAAACTGTAAAACATGAACTGTTGGCGTTCTGGTTTCTAATATTAGCATGTCAATCAAGCAGTACACAGACTTTGATGACTACACAACTCCACAGTGACGGCCAAGTATCATTTTATTTCCTGCTTACCATAATATTTCAACGCAATAAAAACCTAAATTGCTAACCTTTGATTAAAACCTGTACCACACTGATCCTTCTTGACAACCTCCTCCCACTTCCCATAAACAATGAATAATTGATTAACTTATGCAAATTACATGTGCATTACATATGCATGAGAAACCTGGTGATGGGATGGACTCCATCAAAAAACAATTTTAAAACAATTAACATTAAGACAAAATGGCATCATAACACTTTGCACTTACTGAACCAGAAAACACCCAAATTAATGGCATTACAATTCAATACACTACCCACTGTGTTAAATTAAATCCATAAATTATTTCATACCTTTAACACAAAACCACTGACCTGTCTTCAGCTTTTACGGTGTCTCGTAATAACCGTAATTCCTTAGTTATGGTTCCGTCAAAGCCAAAACACATGCGCTGACGCCAGTTTTTGGCTCATGGCAAAGCATGCTCTTGCACCAACCAAGAGGAAATAAGGGCCCACACACCTAATTTATGTCAGGACTAATTTCCTTTAGGCTGGAGCTTATACACTGACAAAGAGAAAACATGACTCCATCACCCTTTTACATAATGTTACTATGACCGTCAACAGCCAAACTGACATTATGATTTAACCCAAATGGCAATGGAAATGGAGAGAAATCTGAAAATATAGTCAAATAATGTATACTATCAGGGCTCCAGACTCATTCTTCCCACTGGTCGCTCTTTTGCGACTAACTTTCTCAGTTGGTCGCAGGAGCACATGATTTGGTCGCAATTTATTTTTTTGATACAACATGGGATTAATCAATGCATGCTGATGAACATTTATCATAGTTTATAGTTATATGAAAGCGAAAGTGGTTAACATTCAACCTGTTCTTTTTCTTCAGTATTTGTGATTTGAATTTTGTGAACGGGAGATCCTCTTTTGCGGTGTTATAAGCCGGGCTTCAGATGCTTTCACTTTCGAATTCACGATCTTGTCACGTTTTACAAGAAAAGATAATTGTCTGTTTTGCTTACATACATCTATACATATTTCACTTTTTAAGACTAAAACAAAAGATGGATTCTTTGTTATTCTTAATTAAAAAGCACAACAACAGAAAAAACAGTAAGATACAATGACAAACTAGCTTACAAAACGTTTATTAACAAAAACGAATAAGATGAGACATGGCACACACCACATGCTGTATTATATACAGACTAATAAATTACAGAACGATTAGAAAACATTGAGGAATCAAATAAAAAATAAATAAAAGAGTTTCCATAGCGTAACATGAGGTAAACCGCAAAGATAAGCTTTTCAAAATGAAAACAAAAAGAAAAGTAAAACTAAACTTGCTGTCGGTGACAGTGCTTGCATGTTTTTTTTTTTCCCCACAATAATACCAACATGTTCACCTTCTCTTGTTTAAGAAGTGGTCTTTTACATTAGCTTGAAAAACATCCATCGTTTCCTCAATATTCCTCAATGCTTCGCGCTCCTGCTGACGCGGCGAGTATAAACCATGCTCTACTCTATAAGCGCTGCGCAGTTCAAACGAGTAGCGCAGTTTTGTTATGCTTTCAGTTTCGTTTGCCGTTTGATGTTTCTCATATGCAACAGAAATGGCAGAGCTTACGAGTTGAACAATGCGGTGGTCGTGCCAGTGTGACTGCACACAAAATTTAGTCACACAGGCAGAAAAAATGGTTTGGATTAGGAATATTTTAAGGTCCAATTCTAGGGATGTAACTATTCACTCAACTCACGATTCGATTCACGATTTTGATTGATACAAAATGAGATTTAAGACAAATTATAAATTAAATGTGTCCTTTTATTATTGCTTGGACAAAATGCTGCACATTTCTTTGTGAAATTGAAATATAACACTATAATAATATACTAATATAGCACTTGCATATTACTGCCAGGAAATCATCATCACGTGCTTTCAGAATTTACTACACATAGCCGTAGTTCACTGACAAGTTACGCAAAAAAAAATCTCAGACGATTTTATGAAATCAAAGAAATCGTTCGCCATTATAAAAGCTGTTTGCATTGCTTCTCAGTGAACTATGGCTCTGTGAAGTAAATGCTGCTCCATCTGAAAGCATGTGAAAATACCACATTTAATAA
>NW_015542495.1:1347641-1397242 GCF_001515605.1 Sinocyclocheilus anshuiensis
ACAGAACCGTGCTTCACTGAAAGATACGCATAACAATCGTAGCTTCAGTCGAACCGCGATCTCGATTCCATTTCGATTTATCGTCCAGCCCTACTTAACAACTAGGCTACCTTACTATTAATAAGCAACAAATTAGGAGTTTGAGGCAAAAGTTGTAGTAAATAGTTAGTTAACAGTGAGAACAGGTCCCTAAACTAAAGTGTGACCAAAAATTAGTGATCGACCGATATTGATATTTTATAACCGATACCAATTATTTGCGTGTTTATGTGCCCGATAACCGATATGCAGAACCGATATTTTAAATTAGTTTCCATAGAGATGTATTTATTTAGATGTTTAGTCGCGAATTAATGATTATATAGTAAATGTTAATACAATTTAGTGGTGTTTTAAACAAGTGAATTTTGTTAAAAGTTACATGCGGTGGCCGTGCTGGAGCATTTCCTGAGCATTAACCCGGTGAGTGAACAGCAATATGAAAGCGGCTTCACGAGACTAATGATGAGCAAATATACAACAGAGAGAGAATTCAATTCAGCGCTTTATGGCTGTATTATTTAATTAATGCAAAGTTACGTCTTTATTGGGAGAGGACTTGACGGATTATCTTAGCCTACGTGACTCCGCCTTCATGAGAGGATGAGCATATAGACAACAGAGAGCGAATTAAATTCAGCACTTTTATTTCCAACATGCGCCCATTCATGGCTGCATATTTTTTAATTCACGCAAAGTTACGTCTTTATTTGGACAGGACTTAACGGATTATTTTACGTGAGTTCGTCTCTATTTCTTCGAGCCAAGCTGCATAAACTGCATATCAGGCATTTATGTAATACATCTAACGATTATTGTAAAATGCTTAAATATCGGGAAAAATATCGGTAAATCGATATATCAGTCGATCTCTAACAAAAATGATCCCTAAAAACGATTTAGGAAAAACCTATAAAATCTGGTTGTTCACACTTGAGTTTACTATTTACAAGAACCAACTCAAAGCTCTTTTTGCCACCATAAAGTGAACAGAGTTGTTAAAAAAATCTCTTTCCACTTAAGTTTCAAAGTCTCCATTGACAATGTTTTTGACCTACTCCGTATAGTGGTGATTGCTATTTAAAAATAGGCTATATTAAACAAAATAAGAAGAATATTGTAATAATACTATTGTCCTGGAAAATATTGCTAAATAAAGAGCGAAACAATGGTTTCACGCTGAAACCAGCACACATTTATTCAATAAATAAAAATAAATAAATAAATAAAATAAAAAAATATCACAGTTCACAATTTGATAATCACTTTAAGACATAAAGCAAAATGAAATCAATATCACAATATTGCACAGCTCTAGTGTTAGAAATTGGGGTTGAAATGTTAAGTTTTCATAAGGGATGAGCCCTTAACTCCTTTTAGAGAACGGGTAATGAACACATCTCCCTGTTTCCCAGGAACGCAGGCTAATTTAAGGCCAATTTAAGTCCAAATTACCTTGACCTGGTTTTAGATTTCAGGCCCTGATGCAAAGCATCTCCTGCTCAGATCAGGTGATATGTAGCATCCCGCAAATTCCTCTGTTAAATCTTTCTTTTACAATATGGTTTTCAGGGATTTAAACATTTTTTAAGAAGTATATAACTTGTGAAACTGACAGCCAGGGTCCAAAATAATCCGCTTTTTGATGCCTCATGTGAAAATGAGTGTGACCTCATGGAGTTCTGGGGAAAACAAACAAACATGTTTATCTAGGCATACTAAATAAACTAAATAAACTTGGCAAAAGCTGGCAAATTCGACGATGACGATTCTCCAATAAGATTCAAATGAGATTAAATAAACAACACAAATTCTCTTTAGTTTTGATCGTTTTGAATCACTCACATCTATTACAGCTACGCAAGAATGACTGGGCTGTCCATGCTGACTCACAATATATAGAATAAAACAAGACCTTACAAAGGTCCACAACAAAAAGAAGAATCCTGAGGAGTGTTTCTTTGAGTATCTACACCAGATATCAGCTCTGACACACCAACTGGGCGGCTTAAGACACAGCTGGGTATCTCAGGATTCACAATGCATGCTGAGATAATCATGTTGCAGTACTATGACTATGAGCGATGACAGAGACGTTAAAAGAATAGTTCACCCGAAAATGAAAATTATTTACACCCACTCATGTTGTTACAAACCCATATGCCTTTCTTTCTACCACAAAAAAAGAACTTTCAAATAACAATGCTAAAGTCTACAGAGGAATCAAAGTAGTCTAAATGACACTTGCACTTATTACAAAGTATGCATCTGAAACTGCATACCAAGTAGCTTCTGCGTTCATCATCAAACAAACTTCAAGAACATAAAAAAAAAAGTATGTTCTATACATCTCAACTCAATTCCTGTGGTGTCAGAGGTTGTAAAGTCTCCAAAGGATGTACACCTCAGAAAGCAGCATTTGAATTTGAACATACTACTCATTTCACATAATGTTTGTCGCCTACTATATAGGGAAGTGGGCATATTCAGATGCAGTGCATTTTTTCTAAACTAATATTATAGATTTGTTTGAGGAACATATTATTTACTGATAAATCACATTGCGTGAGTTGAACATATCAATCTGATTCATGAACAAATCATTTAAACCGGTTTTGTTAATCAGATCCATTCATTCAAATATCAGATTGATTCGCTCACAAATCAAACACTGGCTACGTTTGCATGCAACCAAATAATCCATTTGTAATCGGACTGAGCTCGATCTGAATGAAACTTCAACCGGATTGAAAGGGGTGGTTTATTCCTTTTCAAATACAATTGAGAGTGCATGTAAACGCTTGATCGGATTGAAAATCGAAACTGAAATCACTGTGCATGTGCAATGACGTAGAAATAGCGTAATGACGCACCGAAATGGATAAATATTTATCCAGAAATGGATAAAGATTAATTATGCTGTTTAAAACAAAAAAGAAACAGTGTAGGAGAGTGGTTATTATGTGCAAACTAGTGTTGTCACGGTACCAAAATTTCAGTATTCGGTACCGATACCAGTGAAAATCCACGGTTCTCTGTACCAATTTCGGTACCAAAGCAAAACACAAAAACATGCTAATTGAACAACATTTTTATTAATAACGTTAAACAAAAATTAAATGTACAAAACCAATGCCATCCAATGCCAATTGTTTCAAGTTTTTCAACACAAGTTTAAACAAGTTTCACCCAAAAGTTTAGTCATAGTTCTGCTGCCGCTGAAAAACATCTGTAAACTGTTGTCTGTTTTAGGGTTTGCTGGTGTGTTTCAGGATAAGCAGCCCAATTCCGCGGGAAAACCGCGGACTTGGCAACACTAGAAGAGGATAGATTTCGGATAGCGCATCAAGAACCGGGTTGACCAGGTACTCGGTACCACCGGTACTTAAAAAAACCTGGTACCGTAACGGTTTCATTTTTTTAGTACCGACTTGGTACCGAAATACCGGGTCTTTTGACAACACTAGTGCAAACATTGGGAAACTCTATAGATTTGTGCAGTGTGCGCATGTTAAAATAATCAATTCCGATTTGAAGCTTGTGACATAGGTAAACACGCACATCAACCCGATCACTTTATTTAGCGTTCATGTAAACACTAGGGCTGGGAAAATAAATCGATGCTTCTCGAATCGAGAAATGATTCAGCATCAATTCTGAGATTTTCCAAATGCATCGTGATTCTCTCTCGAATCGATTCTGAGCTTAGTTTTGAACAGCAGATGGCGCTGCACGCTTTAGAAACATTGTTTAGCTTGTTTCCAAATCCTTACACACACACTTGAACCTAAAATAATCATTCATAAAATTTGAAAAGGTTGAAGCGAACTACAAGGGTCTTCACAGTGAACTGTGTTTACATTAATCTAGTGTCATAAAAGCATTCTGAGCCGAGGTGAAATTACATGACTCAGCCGAACGAAGAGCTCTTCAGCGCTCTTCTTCATGAGCTTTTGAGTGTGCGGATATAAACTAGATTAGAGCGTCATCTGCTGTTAAAATCTAAGCTCAGAATTGATTTCAGAGAGAATTGCGATGCTTTCGGAAGATCTCAGAATTAGAGCCCGACCGATATATCGTTTTGCCGATAATATCGGTATCGGCGAATATGCCGCCGATATGAAAATTTTTTTTACAGAACATATAACGCAGATAAAACGCTTGAAATGGTGTAATTACTTAGTTTGTCCAGCAGAGCGCGCTCTATTGTTTGCTACTGGCGACCTTGATGAAACGCTTTAAAGCTTATGTCTATGGAAAAGTGGCCTAATGGTTAGAGAGTCAGACTCATAACCCAAAGGTTGTGAGTCTCATAACTCATAACCCGCGTGTTACACTCGAATCGAGTGCAAGTCTAGAGGCCCGCTTTCGAATGAGACCACCCCCGCTTCGATAGCCACGATAGGTTCGGGAGTTATGGGTGGTTAAATTCGCGGTCCGGCGCCGACTAATCAAGCGATCCCGGGGGGCTACCGACGCGCAGAGGGTGGCTTTCGAGAGGGCTCCTCGAGCTGAAGGGATCCCCGAATTTGGTGGAGATCCACCGGCGCGTTCGCGAGATAGTGACACCAGTCAACACTTTCCCTTCAGTAAGGAGGTCTCTTGTTCAGGCAGCAGCATTCAAGCGTGGTCTTATTCGACCGTAAGTGCCCTGCGAAGCGGACTTCACATGAAATTCCGCCATGATTCCAGTTCCAAGGGAATGTACACGTTACATTCAAAGGGCATTAAAGTGCGCGAGACGTGAATTTATATTGTATTTATTTACAGAGGTATATTATGTCACACTTCTCTAGTAAGTTTCGTCTGTGTGTGAAGACAGTAGCGCAAATCCGTGAATGAATGTTCCTAAGTGAAATAAACTTCAACGGAATAAAGTTGAATGGGATTGAACTGAATTAAAGTTGAATAAACTTCAACTGGGTTGCCTGATATAAAGAGACGTAATCCCCAAAACAGAGCTTTACACTTGCGCAATACGGAAATATCTGCTAAGTGTGTGCATCTTTGGAAGCGGAGCTGCGTGGAAAGTTACAAAAAATGTCGTGCACACCACCACGCGAAACGACGTCATGCGCACTCAAAGCGAACTTCCGCCAACACCGCGATGATGTCATATTTGCCGCACGCACCTAAGCGAACTTGCGGACGCGTCGAGTATAAATCAGCCTTGAGCGTGTGTGCGTTAGATACAGAAGACAGCGCGTTAGTTTAGAACGCTTCTAATTTTTTTTTTTTTTTTATCGTAGAGTGTGTTAATTTGTGCAATGATAACCTACCAGCAATGTAAATTATTTTTTAAATATATTAGAATGAGTACATTACAATATACATTTATTAGAACTAGTACATTATTATTTATGGGCTTAAAAACAAGATACAAACAATCAGAATATTGTACCTGGTGGGGAGTGCACAATGTAAACATGAAACATATGCATTACCTATATTGTACTGTGGTACAGTTATGGAGGCCCTTCATAATGCAGAGGTCAACTGTCTGCTCTGCCAATAGTTAGAAATGGCACTATAGTAAGCAGTGTTTAATAAACAGCTGTTTTTCTAAATTCTGCTGAGGTGAAATTCAGTGCAGTCATGTATAGTGATACGTATCGTATCGTGGCCTCTGTATCGTGATACGTATCGTATCGTGACTTTGCTGATGATACACAGCCCTAGTAGACATAGCCATTGATACTTTTCTCATGAAGACTTATTGTTATAGACTGCTTACTGTGTACAAAAATTCTACGTTTGAGTTTTGTCAGTAGAACAAAAGTCGTACGGGGGTGGGAAAGACATGAGGTCAGTCAATGACAGAATTTTCATTTTTGGGTGAACACAACGACAGAAATGTAATCAAATCGCACAGTCTAAGACGTGCAATTTCATCTGAAGTGGCACAATTTCCTTGAGCTGCTGCTTCGCTTCCTGAACGCTGTCAGATCAACTCACAAATTATCATGCCATCTCTATGCATCACCTCTTCATAACACTGCTGAAACTATTGTTTAAGAGAAAAAACTATAGACTCATGCAACAATATGAAGTCTGGCACATCTATTACAGAATGACACATTAAAAAAAACTAATGAACGAGAGAAATGCATTGTTGTTTGCCTAATGAGCTGCTTAATTATGCCTCATCATGTGCCTCTGTTTGTGAGTAAAACATTATGACTGTGGAGGTGGAGGCTGTTTTGGCTGGGGGCGTAAGTGACAGCTGTGGAATTCTGGGTCTGCCCTGGTTTCCAAAGAGAGACATGACAGGAATACAGGCACAGGACGACACAGCCACAACCCTTCCCACCCGACATACAACCACATATCTTCACCTACCTTCTTACTGAAACCTACCTAAACTCTGACCTCACCGATGACAGCACTGCAGGAGATTCCACCTGTGCCATAAATGACACGTCTCAGACTACAAGGCTGCCGCCGGGCTGTGCCTACACACCAGGTCGAATAGATTATGTGCATGTAAACCTTTAATTTGAAAGATACTGCCGTTATGAAACACTCATCCTTGGAAAACATTAAGGAACAGTCTTGCAGACACCAACGCTTCAGGCCTCGGGCGTAATCTGTTTCTCGCCTCTATTTGCATACTGCCTCCAAGTTGTTGAGCCAATAGATAAATCTAACCATTTTCTGCTTAACTGGAATGATTATATACATGAAAGACACACCATATTTCTGTCATCACTCCTATATGGGAAAATTTCATGAGAATATGTCAAACTGGGTCACATTTCACCCCAAAATATTTTTTATTAAACATGATTACAAGCATAAATACTAATTTACTTTGTTCTAAATAAATAGTTTAAAAGCACTCCAAATAGTTTGTTATAAATCACTTTATTTTTATATACACAGTGGGTACGGAAAGTATTCAGACCCCCTTAAATTTTTCACTCTTTGTTATATTGCAGCCATTTGCTAAAAAAAAAAACTAGCCCTATAGCCTTTTTTATGCAAAATGTGTTTGAATATAGTTAGAGATTATAAACTTTTTTTTTTTTTATTAAATGTATATATATTTTAAGGACCTTTTTAACATCTATTAAATCACCGCATTGATGCAGAAAAACTTATTTGTAAATAACTTCATAAGCTACATTTTAAAATTATAATATGGAAATAATGTCATAAATCAAAGGTTGAAAAAATAGCCTTAATTAAAGTATACTTTGCTATACAACTTATTAAAAATATAAATATATTACGGAAATAATGCAAAAGCAATTGTAAAAAAAACAGCATTCACATAATCTTTACGCAAATTTACTATTAATATTACATTTATGTACACAATTATATAAATCTATTTTTATTTTTGCAGTGGCTGTAAAAATAGCCTTCATTTTCTTTGTGCAAAATTACTTGAAGAGTTTGGGGGTGAAGAGTTACCTGGACATGTTCTCAATGGGCTTTGCGATGTTCACTCATTTATGGACAATTTCTAGTCATTTTTAAAAAGCATTTTCTGCATTTGTAACAGTTGAGAAGCACATGAAATTGAGGCAAAAAAGGAAGAAGATCACAACATGACGCAAAACTGATTCAAACATGAGCACATGCACTACCAACTATGCCATGGCTCTGACAAAGTGAGTGACTTTCGATTTGAAACATCAATCCGCACAACATGAGTAAAGAACAGACAACAGAAGCCCACGCCAGGTTTCTTAACTATGAGATTGAGCAGCGCAGAATGTGGGTTGACTGGGTGCTAAAGTTAGCGTTCTTGCACTTGCCTGCAAGCCAGTCTGCACATGATATTTATAACCCTAGCCATACTGCTACTACAGTCACTGGAACCAGCACACCATGTCCCTCCCTGGATAAACACAGCAGTGCGCTGAAAGTGAGGTCACTACCTGTTGCAGCACAGATGCGGTGAAACTGTCCCGAATGGGGACGAATCGCATGATCCCAATCAGGTCCCAGTGCTACCTTCAAGCATGAGTCACATGCTTTTAATCTTCTACAAAGCATTAAGTTCTGCAATTAATATGAAAATGAGCAGTAAATACAACATTTTGCGCGAGTAAAAACAATAAAACCTAATTGTAGCTCAGTCAAAACATTGCCGTGAGTAAACTACACTACATAGGGGATGCAGCTGTCTATTTCCTCCTCCTAGAGCCTGCGTGTGAAATTAGGGTTATGCTGGGGTGACCAAAACACTGCCTGAACCAACTTTTGCTGACATATTGACGTCTAAATAAACATATAAACCACGTGACTCCAATCTTATATATCTCTAAAGTGAAGCTGAGGATTGGCAAGTCTAAAGTTACAAAAATAAAAGGGCAATTGTTCGATTCAAAGGCCTGCAGTGCAACACTCTCGTGCATTTAAACAGGGGAACGCAATAAAAGTGTAATTAATCATTCCGTACTAGCGAAACAACTGAGCAACAACCAGCCAAGCCGCTTGTTAAATCCTCAGGTTTCTCTAGTAAATGTAAATGGTACATCCACAACAACAACTTAAAAAAAATACACTTCAGTTTTCATAATAAAAAAATGGAAAAGCAAACAAGCCACATATGAGAATATGTGATATTAATATATCAATATCAATATCAAATTGTCAGATGACAGCTCATCACTGAGATATGTAATGACAAACTGTGCCTAACACATTTTTACACAACGCATAAAAAAAAAAAAAAAAACGAATAAAGTTTGTGAGGTTATCACAGAGAAGTTATCAAATATTTGACTTATTTTTATAATAGTCAAACAAGTCCTTTAGTATAGCCTATCTTTCAGATTTTTAAATATACAAATGTATAGTTATACTAAAAAGATACTTTTTTTTTTTTTTTTTTACATTTTGCATCAATACATCATATTATTATGTCTTTTGATAAATGCCTCCACCCACATCGATGTATTGATAATGCACAGATGTAGGCTACAAGTTCAGCTCAATTTAGACCCAGCTTGTGGAACAGCGTCATCATCATAAACCTATTTCCTTCCTTATAATCTGAAACTGAATGCTGTAAAAATATGTAATATAACATTATTAATATGACATAGGCATAATGAAAGAATTGCAAATTTTGTAAACGCTAAACTACTTGAAAAATGCAATTAACTAAGTGAACACATGAAAAAAAACTAAATAAATATTATATCAGTCACATCACCAAGTGAATTTGCTGCAGAAGAGACTGAATCAACGCATAGATTTGATGCCAGCCACAAAATGCAGAAAGCATCTTCTCTTCTACTTGAAAAGTTAGATATTTTATAAGCCATCCAACAAACTACATACAACTATACTGTTAGTTGCAACCAATTCCACTTGCTAGAACAGACCTGTGACCCATTTTTTGTGAAAACGCAAATTCTCATTTCTTGATGCAATCATCAAACCAAGCACAATTTCGAGAGCTAGTAGAAGATGTACATATTAATTTATATACCAAATGCCTCCAGCACAACTCAACCTGTGCGTCTTTTATAACGAGTTTAAAAGCAAATGCCATTCGCTATGAACTCACTGCCTGCTGGTCACATGCTAAAACTCTCCATTCCCTCACATGCCCACATACATAAACACACACAGCAGACCCAATAGAGAAAGGAGCCTCTCCAGTCATGGTTAGGTCTCAAGAGCTGCATCCAAATTCTTTCCTCCCCCTGTCTGAACACCGGCCCAAAAAAAGGCAAGTGATTTTAAATGCATGAGCCTGTACAGACAACCTCCTGCAGTCACTTACAGCCACATCAAACCCAGAAGACTCATTGCAGGGCTTTAGATATTACGGTTTTCAATGTCAAAAGCCACTTTTTCCAGTTCAAATTGCATGATACTTATAGAGTAGACTTTTGTGACATCTAGAACAGTTACTTTAATGCTCTTTGACTTTGAATTACACAATAAGCTTTGCAATGTTTTACCCTTAACATCTGAATAAACATGTTTATTGTGTCTATGATGCCCAAAAATGTTGCTTAAATAGAAATCTAAATATGAAACACAATATTAAGCACAAAATGTAGTTTTATACTACCTTTCCTATTTTCCTAGACAAATTCAATTGATAAATTGACAGAAATTTCCTCCGCTTGCAACCACACTTCTATCTTTGCCACACATACTTTTTTTTGCAAAAAACCATTAGCGCGTTAAGCGATTATTAATGGAAAAACTAAACTAAAGTGACATCTTTCACGGATGTTTACAATCAAGCCAAGGAAACTACGTCTTAAAGCGACAGTTCACTAAAAAATGTATGGAAAATTGTGTCAGGATTTACTTGAATTCATTATGTTTCGAAACGTACTGACTTACTTTCTCATGTGGATCGCCAATGTGGATGACAAGAATTATTTTGAGAACTGACAGCGCAAGTCGCCATTGTATGAAAAAGACGCTTTGAAAGTGAATGGTGACTGGAGCGGTCATTCTGCCAAATAATATCATCTTTGAAGTTTCACACGAGTAAATCAGTCATACGGGTTTGTTACAACATGAAAGAGTATATTATGACAGCATTTTAGTTTTTCGAACTTATTATTCGTTATAAACTGCGCGACTTTGACCTTTTTCGCGCTCGCTCGTCGTCTCGTTTTATATAATAATTCACCCTGCCACACAGAAACCATATTACACGGAATCTTCCCCCATAAATGCCACATTTTCAGTCAATAATCTCAAACGCAACATACGTGTCAACTAGGTAACGTTAACTTAGCCTATTTCAAAATACACAGCCGTGCTAACTGGTTGCTATGCACTTTAACAACGTAATTTCAATGGTGACCAGCGGATCAAAACACATTTACGAGTCTGCTCCGTGATTCCATACATAACAAAACCCATGCACATTCACCCGATGAGTTTATAAACAGATTCAACTGTTATTGTGCTGTAACGTTATATCTACTAACATTTAGAGGCTAACAGGCTAACCATCAGCTAACACACACACACACACCCGAGAATCAGTCAGGCAGTCCTCTTCCTGCCTTCACAAACTCATTTACACACAAATACAATTATTCCGGCTTCATTGATCCAGCACAGTGCGCATAAAAAGCTAATATCCGTTTCAATCAGAGCCCGATTAGCTTCAGCGGCTACGTGGTTCCGCAAAACGGCCCGACGAAGATGGTGATGATGATGATGGTGGTGGTGGTGCCTGGCTGAGTAAACACAGCCAGCCAGCAAACCGTCCTGAGACACGGATCTGTGCACACCAGCCGCCGCTGAGCCGCTCTTAACTCACCTGGTGCAGCGCGGTGAGTCCGTCTACATTGGCGTAGTTGATGTCCGCGCAGCGGTCGAGCATTCGCAGCACCTCCTCCGTGTCGCCGCTGGAGCAGGCGGCCAGAAACACGGCGCCATCGTCGAACTTCACCTTCGTCTTCTTCTTCTTCAGGACGGGCGGCTCGAGATCCGTCTCCGAGCCTATCCAGCGCTTCAACTGTTCGTTCCTTTTCTGCTTGGCGTCCGCCATCTTCATCCCCTCTAGCCTGGCGCTTCTTATCTGTCTCGGATGGACGATATACTTTATACTGCCACTATCCCGACACAGCGCGCTGGGGCGTGGGAGGGGACAGCGCGGGAGGGGGGTTAGGCTCAGAACCTGCTTGACGCCGAAATATCGCGAGAGCGAGCGACGTCAGCCCCGGATCTGCAGCATAACGTCATCTTTATGGGGCAGCAGAGAGAAAATGCACAACAGCAGTTGACTACATACAACGGTGTTGTTTAGGGTAGACATGGAACATGGGAAAGTGAAAGCATATAGTATTAAATATGAGATTAAATAAAAAAAATAAATAAATAAAAGATGTGTTTTTGCTGAGCTATATTAGAGTATCTTACTACATGCAAACAAAAAAATGGATTTGTATATGCAAAAGTAATTGCAGGGGTTGGAAATGCACCAAAATATGTTTGTTCATTAACTCGGACCTTTAAAACGCCTTTACGACTGAAATGGAAACCCCTGCAGTTAATAAGAGTGAGCTCTTCCATTCATATGAGCTGTGATTTATGCAATATTTTAATGCACTCATATAGGACAGAAATATTACATAGCAATGACAAACGAAGTGAAGTGAAGCATATGCCCACCATGTGTTAATTTTCTTGCTTGTTAATGTTTACATGTGCAGATATGTTCCTCAGACTTAGTGCTTTTATTCAGAAGCACTTTTATTCTTTTTTTTTTTTTTTTTTTTTTTTTTTTTTGTACAGTGATGGCAATATCATGGCACTATGGAACTGAATTATTATTATATTAATATACTATGGTATTTATATGGTACTCCAAAGAATACAGTGATGCAATACAGTGAGCAAACGTTTAATAAAAGCCTATAATTAACCAGCGAATATATATATACATTTTTTACCAGTATGTGTGTTCCCTGGGAATCGAACCCACAACCTTTGCGCTGCTAACGCAATGCTCTACCACTGAGCCATATACATAGAACGTGTGTGTGTGTGTGTGTGTGTGTGCGTGCGTGCGTGCACGTTTTTGTGCGTTTTTGCATTTTATGGTTTTATTGTCAGTATTAATTTAATTCATCTTGTTTTTATATTAAATATGTTTATAACACACTTTCAGTTGCAAGTTACGCACTGAAGAAAATACTAATACAAACTGAAATTATTATTATTACTAGTGCATTCATAACAAATAATCAGTATAATCTATCAATTATTTGGATATTTGAATTTATTTTTGATCCTTTTTGAGCATATGTTCAGAAAGTAAAAAGATGATATTCATATTAAATATTTATGGTGTATTGTGAAGGTACAGATTGCAATATCAAAACTGCTTTCTATTGTATTCTAC
Organism: Sinocyclocheilus anshuiensis; assembly: GCF_001515605.1. NCBI lineage: Eukaryota > Metazoa > Chordata > Actinopteri > Cypriniformes > Cyprinidae > Sinocyclocheilus > Sinocyclocheilus anshuiensis. The sequence goes on from NW_015542495.1 coordinate 1,360,525, forward strand.
TTCTGTCATATTTAATGTCCCCACAGATTCAAATTATCATCGTTTTTACTTTCTTTTATGGATTTTTTTACATTTTTTTATCTTTTTATATATCATGGGGAGAACTTCGCTTTTGTGGAAAAAGTTTGTTAGATTGTGATAACAGAAATTACTGACTACTTAAAAAGCAGATGATTAACAGAAACAGGAAAAAACTGACTACTTAAAAAGCTAATTGTACCCCTTGAAGGCTTCTAAAAGTATCCTCATCTGGGTAATTGAGCTGACAGGAACCTTTTGACTGGGGTGGTCCTGCTCTACCGGGCCAGTAAAGAGTGTTATTTTTCTTTTGGCACTGTGGTGCGTTATTGTTGGCACAGGCCCATGTATGTGTGGTTTGTGCAGGTTGCAGGTAACTGGCAGGCTATTTCAGATGTTTTCCATCTCTCTTACTAACTATAATCACCATGATGAGCTTTATGACTTGAAGTGCAAGAAGTGTCAATGTAATTGCCCAACTAATTTAAGTGGGAGACGATCCAAGTATGTACGTCATCACGGATTCGTGCAACGATTGAGAATAGCGTAAAATTTATGTCTTGGTTTATTATGGTACAGGCATGATGTCTAATTAGAGGGAAAATGTGTAAAAAAATTTGTAAATATGTGTTAAATATTCTAGATCCCTTAACCAAACATAACTACTATGACTAACTTACTATCAATGAGCAGCAAATTAAATTTCACTTTCACTTTCAATAGGAGTTTATTGAGGGAAAATAATAATGAATATGTGTTCCCTAATCGAAAGTGTTACCAGAGATTTTCTTTGCTGCTGTGTTTTCATTTGGACTTTTCAAGACAGGAGTCTTACTTTAATGGATTGCAATGCAATCAGTGCATGAATCAGCTGCTGGCAAGTCTCTGTGTGTGTGTGTGTGTGTGTGTGTGTGTGTGTGGATCATCATAGTTGATTAGAAAATCATCTCTGGGCCAGAAACACTCTCACTGGGTGCTGGACACGTCAGGTCCATTATTTACTGGTGCACCAAAATCAACTGGCTATTCGAGAACCATGAGGAATCATGCCTGTGATGTCAGTCATTTGAATTTAATATAAATTATCCATAATGCAATATCCGTATATGAAATTTGAACAAACTCAGACAAACAGGTTAAAGTCAAAGATTGTTACTCATAAAAAGGCTCACATTTTTTAGTCATTAGATCATTCCTACAGCTTAACAGTAAAGCCAAAGCAAAGTTTTTTATTATACAACAAACTATCTCATTGTTTCCAATAAACCGTCGATCAAAAGAACAATCCAGCAAATTTTAACCACACAATGAGGGGAATTGGCCTCTGCTGTTGAGCAGGTGGAGAACTTTGATATCCATCTGTGTACACGATCTGCCAGCCTTCGCCATCCTCCATTCTTATCCATGAGTCCTGATTTAAGGGAGCATTCAAGTTTCAATACAAACTCATTTAGCGGCATTTGTGGTATAATTAATACAAAAATTTCAACCCATCCTTTTATTTATTTATCTATTTACCACTGATGTCACATGGACTTTTTAACGATGTCCTTACTACCCCAGTCAACACGTGAGATCATGCGATGATCACAGTGACATCACACGATCCTCATACTGTGATCCTCACGGTGTGAGTAATAGGTGAAATCATTGTGAGTTCACACGATCCTCATACTGTGATCCTCACGGTGTGAGTAATAGGTGAAATCATTGTGAGTTCACACGATCCTCATACTGTGATCCTCACGGTGTGAGTAGTATATGAAAACATTGTGAGTTCAAACGATCCTCATACTGTGACCCTCACAGTGTGAGTAATAGGGGAGCTCATTGTGAACTCAAACTATCCTCAGTTGGTGTTTACAGTCAGCATTTAAAATCTTAAGTTTTTTCAGTTCAGTCTTAGAATGATTCATTTAGTCGTTAAGTGTGTCCCTGGCTTTAGGTTGCATATCAGTATTTATGATTTGTAATACTTCCCAAATCAGATCATTACTAGACTACATCTTTCTGGGTCTTGAACGTGGTAGTTGCGTTGCTGTCAATGCAGGGTCAGAAAGCTCTCGGATTTCATCAAAAATGTTTTAACTTGTGTTCCGAAGAAGAATGAAGGTCTTACGGGTTTGAAAAGACACGAGGTGGAGTAATTAATGACATAAATTTCATTTTTGGGTGAACTATCCCTTTATCCATGGTGAGTCCATCCCTTGATGTTTCATCTCATTTTGAACCTGAGGTTTCTCTATAACCATGCAAACAATTGTATAACATTGGTCATATTGACTGTCATGTGACACAACTACATCTCCCCATCTCCCCATTCTTCTCCTGATGCAGTTGTTTGGGTGTATAACCTTGCGAATATGTGAACTGTAATTACGTAATTGGCCTATTAAGCTGGGAGTAGGCCTGATGTGTAACTAGTAGAACAGTACAAACACTGTCTGTGCACTGGATTTGATTGTTTACTGGTGTGTTGACTCACAAAATTAGTCGAACTGACAACACAGACCAGCAAAGCAAGCCACTATAATGCACATCTCCCAGGGTTTTCACTAGTTTTGATCAATGAATTTCCATGACTTCCACATTTCCATGCCTAATACATTGACTCTTTCATTCTGAAAATGCCACTACTGTGGTTTTGTCAAATGTGGCAAATGTGTGATCATGTGGTTTCATTGTTTGATAGGAACAAGCGATCAAAAAGTGTGATGAAAACATTTAAATATAATCCACACAAACAAAGTTCAAGGGATGAAAATTAATTGACAATCTGAGAATTCTGAGAATTAGATTAGAACAGTATTTATGTAATTATATTACTTGAAAACAAGATTAGCCTGAAAATGTGAATCCTAAAATAGGCAGGGATTAGTGGCATGTCATTGTCTCTAACTGGTCAAGCAAGATACTGTAAGTTACATTTTTTTTTTTCAATGCAATGTAACACAGAGATGAAATATTATTGGACAGAGCATAATAAATATAAATGCAGAAACTATGAAAAAAATAATGACATGCAAGATTTTATTAATTTCTTTAATTTTATTAATTTGATCAACTTTTCAGGTCTGGAAATCATCATTTTAAAATTCCCAGATATTTCCAGGTTTCTCCACATTGGTGTATAAAAAGAGTTGTTTGCAAAACAAGGTTGTTAAGCTCTGAGGTTGTGAAGATATAAATAAATACAGTAAAAATATTGTGAAACATAATAATAATTTAAAATAGCTGTTGCGGCAGCCACGTCGCCAGTCTTCAGTGTTACATGGTCTTTCAGAAATCATACTAATATGCTAATTTGACGCTCAAGAAACATTAATTATTATCAATGTTGAAAACAGTTTTGTTGCCAAATATTTTGTGGAAACCAAGGTTTTTTTTTTCAGGATTCGTTTAAGGTTCAAAAGAACAGCATTTATTTGAAAGAGAAGTCCATTATAAATGTCATCACTGCCACTTTTGAAAAATGTCATGCACCCTTAGTGAACAATATTAATTTCTTAAAAAAAAACAAAACAGACTCCAAACTTTTGAATAGTATTGCCTAGTTTTAGTACCAGAGTCATGAATATATGTTTGGCTGAATGGAAAACTCTCTTTCTAATTCTAACACAGCTTTAAAAACCTGACTGCATCGGAAAGACAGTCTCATCGCTCTTTGTTTAGCAGGCAGCTGCGTTCTCCACTCACCTCTCTGTCACTTAGATAAGACTCTGTAACTGTTTCTGTCGAGGGTAAACATTGTTTGATGGTGTATTTGGAGTGTAATGGAGTTTTCTCAAAAACATTCCTCTACTGATTGACTGTAAAGCCTAATAAAATGCACTTCAGTGTGGCGGAGGTTTGCTGCTGTTGTGGGATCCACATGGCCATGTACCAAGGCTTTTACGAGTGGTGATGGCTAAAGCAAAGGCCACTATTATTATTGTAACTTCTACTAACTCTGTTACACTTCAACCTCTAACTCACCACACACCGTTTCTGTAACAGACTCAAATGCTACATCAAATCATGTGGCTTGTGTGCCATGACGGTGCAATTGACCCTTCACAGGGAGTTTGACTGACACGATCTGACCAATCATAATGCAGAATCTGCCATTTTTGTCAGGCAAACAAACCAGACAGGAGAGTAGATAACGTAACGTGGACTTGAAAAATGGTGTGTATTGACGTCTTTCCACAGCTGAAATAAAATACCATCTGATGTTCATTCATGTTTATTTCATGCTATAACTAGTATAGTAGAAGAGATGATCGCTTCACTTGAACTGAGGCGCTTCAGTGATCTGTCACGACACATTGAAGAACCACAAAACAGTGTTTGATGTTTTAATAAATTAAATTCCTTAAAAATGACAACATTTGAAGGCTGAGACTTTGTTTCATACCAGAAGTAACCTGCTCTGTCTTGTCTGTCAGCGCGTTGTCATTTTTCTCTTTACTCCACAATGTATTTTTCACTGCGTGAGAACATGATGTGTGACATGAGAGTGGCATGGCTTGTCAGACATAGCAACAGTAAAGAAGGGGGGCAGGTCTTTACGAAGGGTCAGTTGAACTTAGAATTTTCATCTGGCAGACGATAAAACAAATGAAAAAAACAGCTTCCACTGAAGAGAGAACCATATGGGACCAGAATATCAAAGAAACCTGAGCTCTTTTGCAATCACTCCATACTCAGAAATCCACTAGAACAAACCAAACCTATTAGCAACCTAGCAATTTAGCAATGTCATAGCAACCACTACAGCCAGATCACCCTAGGAAACACATAGCAACATATCAACGACACCCAGAATGATCTAGCAGCCACCCAACAATGCCTTAGTAAAACACAATAACAACATGCTAAAAACCACTAAGAACACCCTATCAACCACCAGCAATAACTTAACAACCATCCAAAACCCTAGAAATCCCATAGCAATGTCCTAAAAAACCACAACACCCAGAACACCCAAGGAAGATATAGCAACACGCTAACACAAGACCCAGAAAACTTTAGCAATCACCAAGCAATGCTTTAGTAAGCACCTAGCAATGTCCTAGCAAGCACTACACCCAGATTACCTGAAACATACAGCAACAGATTAACACCAACCCAGAGCACTCTAGCAATAACCAAGCAATGCCTTAGCAACCACCAAACCACCTGTCACCCTCTAGGAATCTTGTAGCAAATTGCTAACAACAACATGCTAAGAACACACTAGCAACCACGTAGCAATGTCCTCCCTGCTGGAGAAAAAAAAAACAGCTAAAACCAGCCGATGCTGGTTGGCAGATCCTAGCTAATTTTAGCTGGGTATAGCTGGTAGCAATGTCCTCCCTGCTGGAGAAAAAAAAAAACAGCTAAAACCAGCCGATGCTGGTTGGCAGATCCTAGCTAATTTTAGCTGGGTATAGCTGGTTTGAGTTGGTCAAGTTGGTCTCCCAGCCTGTCAAGCTGGTGTTCAGCAGGTTTTGCTGGTTGGTCAGCTGATCCCCCAGCCTGACCAGCTAAGAACAGCCTGACCAGCTAAAGAAGTGGTCAAAACTCTAACCAAACCGGCGCTAAACCTAAGTCAAGTCAAGTCACCTTTATTTATATAGAGCTTTTAACAATACAGATTGTGTCAAAGCAGCTTTACAGTATCAAATAGGATAATAGTGTTAAAGGTAGTTAAAGTTGATTTTCTGAGCAGTATGATGTCATAATGCTCAGGCCCCACCCACGATTGCTAACTGTCCAGTATTAGCATATTTCCACCCTCAGGCAATTGTACGCTGTCCGCCATTTTCTCCACGCTCGAGCAGCTGTAGCGACAACAATGTCATGTAAGCAATGCAGATGTTTTGTAGTTTTATATAAAAGTGAACATAAGAGTTCATTTTCTCCTGACATCAGAGCCACTGAAGACACAGTAGATTCGTTTTTTTTCTTTTTATGGTAATGTGCCACCGAATACACGCACACACACACACACACACACACACACACACACACACACACACACACACACACACACACACACACACACACACACACACACACACACACACACACACACACACACACACACACACACACACACACACACACACACACACACACACACACACACACACACACACACACACACACACACACACACACACACACACACACACACACACACACACACACACACACACACACACAAAAAAAACTGAGGAGAGGGGTGGGGTGAGCAATAGCTCATTAACATTTGAAGAGACATGCACCGAAATGGGTCGATGTGAACAGAGCTGTTTTTGACAAGGTAAAAAGGTGTTTTTTTACATGACCATTGAGAAATTTTAACCAAAATATGTTGCAGATATTTCATGAAGACGCTAAAGAATCACACCAACTTGTGGAAAATGGGAATTCGATGTTACATTTACTAATCCATTTCCAATCAACCCAAACATTAGTAGCTCTTCTAAAAGAAGAAGCTGCCACATAATGTGCAAAGTTCACTTCTGATGTAATATTGACTTGTGGTTGCATACAATTCATACAATTATTCATGGTTTCATATACTGTTGAAGTTTCTTGGGCAAGTGTGTTAGTCATATAGACATGGAAATACGCATATATCAGCTGATCACTGTATGTATGTGTAAGCTTTGTTCAGTTACTGAAAGTTCTGCTTCTCACTAATATTAGCATCCTGATCTGGAAATGTCACGACATTGCAGCTGTGAGTTCAGCTGTCCATTTGTTTATGTGCATTTTTGGCTCAAGTTCCTCAAGTCACTTCGATTCAGTCTGGGTTGTCTTCTCATATTTGAAACATCTCACTTTTAGACTGGGATATGTTTCTGAGTGAAATACATCCTAATGTTGCCATGTTTTGAGAACCTTGCAACAAGATATGGCGACATTAGCAAAATTTTGTGTCCGTTTTCTGTTGTCTTCAGTGCAGTGATGTGAGTCATTTTTAAAACCAAGCAGCTCTTTGTTGGTAAACATGGCAAAATCACACAACAAATTTAAGCTTGTGTGAGGAATTTGTGTGAAGAAATATTTGACCCATCTTTCATCATTGCATGGGATCCTATTAAAATGAATGGAATTTGGGTGTGAAAATACCTTAAGGGTTTGGAAAAGAACTGTAAAGGCCTATTCACACCAACACAAATGTTGGGCATGAAAATGTAATCTAATTTTAAGCATGTGATTTGTCTGTACAGACCAATGCATAGAAAATGGCACATAGGTTGAATGAAACTGAAAATTCACTTTCGGACAGTAGGTGGCGCTTATGGAAAAGCAGAAATACAGAGGTTACCCCAGTTAGTATGGTACACAAAGTAGAGCTGTATAACTTTTGTTTCTAACTCACATATTATGGAGAAGAAAGTAAGTCAAACAATATTTACGTTTTCAAACAGCCGTTCAGATTTTCGCTATGGTGTTTTTTAAACAACAACAACAACTATAAGAGTACAGAGACAAGAGAGCCAGTTGCTGAGTGAGGCCTACTAAAATCTGTTTGATAAATAAGATATTATTAAGATATTATTTTACGACCAACAAGAACTGAGTAATATTTCCAACTTGACAAAATGATGGTAAGCACATATTGCAGAGGGTAACTCTGCATCTTGCTTGAAGTTGAAGTGCTGCTGAAGATCACCAGCCAGACGTGCCATGTATGCTATTCAGCTAATCTGTATGGAGCCATCAGTGCTAACTGCTATCTCACTGGCTAGGCCTTTGCCAAAATGACCTCAGAGGCCAAGGGAACACTAGAACATGAGTGAATGAGTGATCAAGCGTTGATCCCCACTCAGACAACAGCTGAGTCTTAACCCAGGCCAGAAATAGGGTCCCTTTCTTCACTTAACAGCATTTAAAGCTACAGTACAATTAATGACAGTCTCTAGAGACTAAATAAACACTGCCACCCAAATAGTCTTTAATTGGCTTGCAACGTTCCATGTGTACTTTGATTGAAGCTGCGATATAGTCATCGTTCTGAAGAAGCCTCTGAACTATAAAGCATACTGTTTTTTTACGCATAGCCTTTCAAAGTATACTCCATTTGATGTCTACACATACTCAGGCGGTTGACACATGCACATTACGACAACTTGTGGGGTATATACTGTACATATCTGTTTACTACATTCATACATATCAAAGATTTCTAACCTCTTCACACAATCTCTCATCTATTTAGGCATTAGTTGCTGCTGTAACTTGCACACATTTCGGTCTCTTCCATTTATGCAGTTTTTCTCCGACCACCTTGTGAATCAACGCCCCTGAAGCATTGTTGCCATCTTGTGGACAAACTAATTACTGCAAAAAAAATAATTGAGCATGTGCAACTTGCGTGCACAAAGTATGCGAAGTATATTTCTGTTTTTACGTGGACGTGAATTTTTGTAACCAAGCTTACTTTGTACGCCCAGGTCGCACATGCACACTGAGTTTGTTTCCCAATCAGTTGTTCCACAAGGTGGCAACACTGGCCCAGGTCGTTGTTTCACAGTAGAAAAGAAATTAAACAAATGAAAAAACAACAACAAAATACCAGAGACTGCAACAAAAACAGAAGTCCACACTGACAATCACTTGTTTGAGGGGATTATGAGATAGTATTGAAGAGTGCAAAGATGTTTTTATCAGCCATAACGTCTAGAGAAAAATAGCACAGTCACTGGACAAAGATGAAACTTTACAGAATGCATGTGTCGACTGCCTGCATTCACGCACGCTGTCAAATGGAGTATACTTTTGAAAAGCAATGTGTTCAATCGTATCCATATGCTAGCCTACTCCTAAAAAGTGAAGTATACTTTGTAACACAAAAGAATGTTAGTAAAGCCTGCTACGCTAAGATCAGAAACATACTCTATGCAAGTATGTAAACACAAATTATGGGCTATTGCAAACGTGTAGTCCCAAGGAACACACTTCTTGTGATAAGGCTTGTACACACCAAGAATGAAAGCCATAAAGGCAACTTACTATAACAATAAATATATTAGTGTACACTAACGCACAATGATATTCTGTTTATTATAAGCATGCAGTACAGTTAAGCCATACAGTTACAATTCTGATCGGCTGTGAATATTGTCATCATTCATCAGCTGGAAAAAAACATACTGAATGTGATTCCAACAATATAGTTCTGTAATGTGTCGTAAACATTCTTTGTGTGAACATCCCTTTAGTATGAGCTGTAACAGTAACAAACCTCAGTACTCAAGAGAGCTATAGAGTTACCCTCAAGTGTCTAGCTAGCAAGGTATAAACATTTTGTCAGTTTAAAGGGATAGTTTACCTACACTCTAAAAAATGCTGGGTTAAATACAACCCAGCGCTAGGTAAAATATGGACAAACCCAGAGATTGGGTTGTTTTGACCCAGCGGTTGGGTTACTGCCCAGAAGGTTGGGTTAAACATTTAACCCAACTGTTGGTTGAAAACAACCCAATCGCTGGGTTTGTCCATATTTTACCCAGCGCTGGGCTGTATTTAACCCAGCATTTTTTAGTGTAAAAAGGAAAATTCTGTCATCATTTACTCACCCTCATGCTGGTCCAAAGCTATAGCCTATGGAATATGAGACATTTTCCAAATCCAAAGAATACATGAGGTTTGAGTAAATGATGACAGAATTAACATTTTTGGGTGAACTAACTGGGACCAACTGAGTTTATGGAAATGCTAACTTGAATTACATAATGTATGCTGACACATTTCTGAACGTAAGGTGTGTGAAATCAAACCTGCGTAGCTAGAAGTGTTTCCATTCATGTATCTGTATAAAGTATGCTTCATACTGAACTCAGCAGGCACACATTTTTCTCAAGGTGGCAGAAATAGAAGTGACAGTCTAATGCAGACATGTATAGAATAACCTTGTTTCATTGAGATGTGAGCTAATTATAGTGTATATCCAGAGGAGAGTGGACAGCAGTAATAGACTCGCACTGCAAGGCCAAACGAGTCTCTTTTAAGCTATAGAATTTTGTTTTTTGCTAGGCTTCTCTTTAGTGAGGTTGTTTTTGTCAGTGAATGATTGTGCTAACAGAACTGACATGTAGTTCTGCACATTTCTAATGAGGAAGCACTTATGCCCACTCATTACCATGGTTACCGTGGCTTGCGCAAACACTTCGAGGGTGCAGTGGGCAAAATGTGAACCAGCTACATCTATCATCCTTTCCATTAGCAATCACTTGTGTATTTACTCGAACGGTGCAGGCAAAGACAGCAGCAATATGTGGAGGCTAATGAGCTTATGCTTAAGAATGCCTCAGACATCAACAATAGCCATTTTGCACATTAGTGTATTCCTGTGTTATCGGCTTGGGATGATAAGTGGCACCAGTGCAGTGTGTTTTGAGTCTCTCTCGCTGAAGAGCTCTTGAGCTCCTCTGATTGCTGCTACTTATCTCAAGGGAAGAGAGATGGCCATTTCGATGGATGTTTGGTAAAAAAGCTCTTTCCAGCTTCAATCGGTGTTGTCTCAAGGGTCAGTCTGTATTTAAGTACAACCTGTTGCGAATAAAAAGCTCATATGTTGCTAATCAGAAAATATACAATGAAACAATGAAATTGTCCTTCTGTAGTCAAGGGCAGGGTTGACAGTAAGGTCCCTCTGAGAGGTGAAGTGTCAAAGGTCAGGAGGTCACTGCACAGGAAACTGATGCATTCTCCTTCCTAAAACCAGGTGTCACAGGTCACTGGTGACAGTAGTTAAAGAGCTCACAGTTAGCTGGTTTATAACCTGGCAACCTTATGGCCTAGTACTACAAAACATAAAACAAAAATAAATAACAAATAAATAACAATAAAAATAAAATAAATAAATATTAACACACACACACCTTACAGGAAATACAAGTTTTTAATTACTTTTTTTTTTTTTTGCTTGCTTCCAGTAATGTATATAAAATCCTTGAAACAAGCTAAATGTACTTCAGAAGCAATACTGCAAAGACATTAAGTTCTTTAAGTTTTAATGCACTGTATCTTGAATATAAGTGTATTTTGTCTTACTTCAGTGCACTGGCGGAATTTTCCACTTGTTTTTAAAGTGTTTAACAAAAAGTCTGGTCCAGTTTCTCAAGAACTAGCAACATAGACTGTCTGACTGACATATAAATTGATCAAAAACACTTTTGTTTTATTTACTGTGCTGTTTATCTTAAATAAATTAGTATCACAATAACAGACCTGTATTATAAAAAAACATATTAATTAGTATAATATTTTAATGAGAATTAATAAAATATATTTAATTTCGCTCTCTCCATATTAGGATAATAATAATAATTATTAAAAAATATACAATATTACTACTACAAGTAATTATCATCATCATCATCATTATTACTAGTGCTGTCAAATGATTAATCGCAATTAATCACATCCAAAATAAAAGTTTTTGTTTACATAATATATGTATGTGTACTGTTTATATTTATGATGTATATATAAATACACACACATACAGCATATATTTGTAAAAATATTTACATGCATTTACATGTATATATTTATATTCATATAAATTATATCATATATCAATATATTTAATATATAAATGTATTTAATATATAAATGTTTCCTTAAATATATACAGTACATGCATGTGTGTGTATTTATGTATACATAATAAATATACATAGTACACACACATATATTATGTAAACAAAAACTTGTATTTTGGATGCGATTAATCACGATTAATCGTTTGACAGCACTAATTATTACATTTTTTTATTGTTATTAATCAGCATTCTTTGCACACTTATTATTAAAAATGTAATTTTTATTTATAGTTTATTTATAATAAATTGTTGTACAGAAAAAAGAAACTGAAGAAAATGTGTATCAACTTTCTGTCCATTCTAAAGTTATAAGAACTGATAATTTTACAGATAGAACTCACAGCAGAATGAATGATTGCACTTTTGGATCTATTTACCTTGATGCTAAGGCTCCCAAACAAAAGATTTGATCTCACTAACCTGCAAACTTTGTGTTTGGAATATGCTTCAGACGATCATTGAGCAGACTGTGGGCAGTCTGCCGTCTGAGCCTGAGATACTCTGTGGTTAGGTTAGTAGGTTAGTTATTTTACTCACTACCACATGATTTGATTACAGTAACAGGTTTCCAGTTTTAAAACAGGAAATGTTTGCATGACTCTGCTGTATATCTCGGGTAACAGCACTACCCTTCTACTCTAACTGCTGATATAAATAGAATAAACTCTTCCCTTATTTTACACCAGAGTTCTGTCATTCTAGAGATGACTTTCACTCACACATTTGGGCTGAGCTTACCTGTAAAATCAATACTGGTCATTCATTGGATAATGTGGTAAAGTAAAGAGGAACAGTAAGACACAGACACTGGACAAAGATGAAACGTATTGGTCACACTTTATTTTAAGGTCCAATTCTTGCTATTAACAAACCATTAACTACGACTTTTGCCTCAATAAACTCCTCATTTGCTGCTTATTAATAGTTAGTAAGGTAGTTGTTAAGTTTAGGTATTGGGTAGGATTAGGGATGTAGAACATGGTCATGCAGAATATATAGCCAATATGTTAATAATAGCAACTTTAATAGTGAGAATTGGTCCCTATACTAAAGTGTTACCAACTTATTAGTGCGCATCTGTCAAGTGACCACTGGTCTACTGTTAGAATAAAGCTAGTTCTGGACTCTGACCCAACGATTTTAGCAGCCGAGATCAAACCGAGAGCCATATGTCACAGTAAGTCTGCGTAAAGAAGTTTTAGGACAGAGTTTAAATATAGAGTCACTTGGATAAAGTAGGTCCAGGTTGGCTGTGGTGGAAATTGCACAGAGAGTATAATAAGTTGAATCACACTCGAAAAGTTGAAGCAAAATTTAAATAAAATATAATAAAAAATTTAAATATGCAATTTAAAAGTATATTGCTTAAGTAGCTATCTTTGCGAGCTGTATCTGTGCAATAGCAAATTAAATCAAGTCAATCAGTCAATCAGTTCTCTGATCTGTGATTGTAAGTCGTCACACTGCATTTTTGCTTTCAGCATGAATAGACATATTACTTGTTGCTGGAAGCCTGTCACGTCGTGCCTGGTTAGGTCACAGAGTAAGGTCATCCAGGCCATTAACAGTGGGCAGAGAGTTCACGGCTTGTGTATCTGCTGCAGACTGACGCCTCTCAATCTGCAGTGGAATCTATCAGTGGCCTGTGACAAGTTCTGATCTGCTCCTGACTACAGTATTGTGTGTATGTGTGTGTGACATGGCACTCGTAGAACCAGTCATTGTGCTACTCCTCGAACTCCCTCGGGCACTTCCACTGTCAGCACATCGTAAATCAGATGTGCTAACAAATGCACACCTACAGATGCCAAACAAAATATACAAACACATACATCACCGTATACCACACCATATAAATCGAAGTATAAGGCAACCATATAATTATACATACTATATACTCCAACAGCAAAAACACAAATAACATATACATAAATACCACAAATATCTCACATAATGCACAAGAAATTTAAACACAAGCTTCACCTTGAAGAGGTTTTACAAATCTCTTTTGTATTACAAGCAATACCATTTTTCCACAAGAAGAGAGTTTAATTCACTTTGTATGAGTATGTAAACTTCAGCATTTATTCAAATAATTATTTTTCACTGGATAGCAATCTATTCATTTATTTAGTTATTTATGGATATTAAAGCTTTTTTATGTTTATTTGTTATTGGGAGATTTGTGGGCACACTAACAAATTCAGATTTGTAAGGTAATTTTATCATTTAATTTAATAAGAATTATCATTGAGTTATTGTTTAATAATTGCATGAATGTACATTACGGCATTTATTTGAACGGCATTTATTTGAAAAATAAATATTTTGTAACATCACAAATAACTTATTACAGTTTTGTCCAATTTATTGCATCCTTGCTGAATAAAACAATTAATCAATTAATAAAAATACATTTAAAATTATACATAAAAGAATATTTCTGACCCCAAACCTTTGAATTGTAATGTATGTCTTTGACTGGAATTCTGTTATTTGATTTGATTTGCTAAATTATTAAATTATTTAACCAAATTGTGAAAATGCATATACTGACATATTTGTAGGTGTATTATTTAGTATTTTACATTAATGACAACGTAATAAATAAAAACAAATACAAATTATGACAAATGTTTTTTACATATCAGATGGGAATTGGGATAGCAGTTTTGTACGTAAGTTTCCTTAGAAAAGTTTTTTTTTTCTCAGGAGGACTAGATGGGCTTATGTCTCTTTGAACTTTATGTTCTGATCCCAACAGTCAAATCTTACAACATAAAGCACCATAAATAATAATCCCGTTCTCACAAAATTGGTACGTTTATCACAAACTAATACTAGTTTTTCGACAGTATGTCTCCATGTCCATGCTACAGCTGGACGAAAAAAAAAGAGCAAACTGCACTTGTGAGGAACCCCGTAATGGTGGAAAAAATTAGAAAACCACTAATAAACACAAACAAACATGACATGAGAAGCTAGCCCAAAGAGCAGCCCAAGATAAACATTCAGATATATTTTGAGAGGTGCTATGACATCATCACGACAACCTCCAGTGGCGGGCAGCGGCTAAAAATAGCAGAAACGTCAACGTGCTGGTACATATATGTCCATGAGCGAAGTCCGGCATTCCAGAGATAACAGCAGATGGCTAGCAGATTCTGCCCTCTTCACGGGAAACAATAACAGCCCGCACACACACTCTTTTAGACAAGAGCATCGTAAGGCCCAAGGTGCAGTTGCTCCCAGACACACAAAAGCACACATAATACGTCCTCCAGACTGAAAGAGGGGGGACTTTTATGCTTTTATTATGTACATGAAGCACTAGCTGACATTCAGCTCAAATGTCCTGGTGGAAAAAGTGTGTCAGAATCTTTGAAAGCGCTAGCTTAGCAACTGTAGTCTGAAGAAGCACATGTTCCCTTTGTCTGCAGCCTTATTATGGACAGACCCTTTTATGGTGGCTAAAAGTGTTGGTCACAGTTGAACTACAGTTAAAGACTCCATTTTCCTCTGTTGACATATAAACTTGAAACAGGAAGTTGAGGGGGACACTGAAGGACTTTTCTTTTTCTCTGTAAAAAAGAATTCTCATTTTACAGACAATTTAGTTGGACAAAAAAAATTGGAATTTTAAAGTGCCACAGGAATGAGTCCTGAAAACCTGGAAATGAGTTAACAGTTTTGAATTTTCTGAATGGGTTTTTGGTTAACTGCCTGAAATAAGATCTGCGGTTAACACAATCTTGAGACGTTTTCATGTTTTATTTTTGAATAAATTTCAACCTGGCTTTAGATCAGGCCATAGCACAGAATCAGCTCTTTTTAGGGTAGCTAATGACCTTTTATTAAAAACTGACTCTGGTTGCAACGTTGCTTTAGTTCTGCTGGATCTTAGCTCAGCATTTGATACGATTGACCATACAATCCTAATTGAATGTTTAAAGTGTCATGTGGGCATCCAATGAACTGCCCTAAGTTGGTTTGCCTCTTATCTTCAAAATAGAACCTATTCTGTTAAAATTGGAAGCTTTTCATCATCAATAGCTTCTATTACCTGTGGGGTCCCTCAAGGTTCCATTTTGGGACCAGTGCTATTTTCATTATATATGTTTCCTCTTTTATTGTATTTTATTTTGTTAATGCTGTATTTTCATTATCTCTCTATTTGTGTTTTATTGTGTTTTATGTAATTGTACAGCATTCTAGTACACTCTGTGCTTTTTAAGGTGCTTTATAAATAAATGTTTATTTTGATATTTGATTTGAACATCAGGAATATCCCCTTTGTGATTTTACCTTTTGCTGTATGTGTCTTGAAAAAGGCACTTGCTAACAAGTGGCTACATGAGTCATGGGACAACAGAGGTTGACGAGGACATTAAACATCATCATGCCAAACAGGAAAGATCATCTAATGACTAGTCGGCTTTTACAGCTTCGTTATGCTTATACGTGTGCTCTTGCAAATTATTTGTAAACATTCCAACTTCCTTGCACTGAAATACGACAGATTACATAAGTAAAATGGGGTGGGTTTAGCCAGAAATGTTAACATAGTACGACTTCTCAAACTTGGTCGCTGACAGGCTAACTATTCTATATCCAAGATTCATGCCAGATTATCCTGACAGATTATCAAGCAAGCCACAGTCAAGGAACAGGACCATCAACATGCTAAGACACTTGGATGCTGTGTATTTGATTTATGTATTATTTGACTCTCACAGCCACAGCCACATGTAACTGTGACTTCTGCGTTTTCGTTGAGAGTCTTGTTTTCTCGTCATTCACCTTTCAGAGCTGTGATATATCTGCTCTATGGAGATTTCGTGACTGTGCTGTTCTGTTCTTTTGCAATGAGGGGGAAGTCATTTCACTTCCCTAATATAAAAGTGCACCTGCTGACCCAGGTCCAGTGGTGCTGCGATATGCTTGAGCTGCAGTCACTTATGGTTTTATTTATGACATGCTCGTCCTGAGCTCAATCCCAAGCTGCAAATGAGTCAGAACCACTGTGTGAGTCACTCTGAGAAATATGGACTATTGACCACAAAACTTAAAGGGATAGTTCACCCCAAAATTAAAATCCTCTCATCGTTTAATCACCCTCAATTCAAAATCTGTATGACTTTCTGCTGTGGAACACTTAAGAAGAAAGTTGCTATGCAAGCTTTAAAGTACAGAGCACCTAGGGGACATGGTCATAAAAAATATGAGCTGTGATTAAAAAACACATTAAAGGCTATAAGTTTTTTTTTTCTTGCATGTGCTCACAAAAGTTTTGTGCTCTCCCATTCATAAAACACAAATTTCACAAATGCAGAGCTATTGAAAATTTAAAATATATTTTTCCTCACATCTCATGTTTTTTTTTTATCATGTACCATGGCTCCATATTAAAGTGACTTTTAGTTGTTATTCACTGAAATCTTGACATCAAAAATTCAGTGTAAATGATGGACCAATTTTATGATACTTTGCTACAATCTGGATCAGCATTATTACAAGAAAACATTGCTCAAGTAGATATATCTGTTCTGTTTTTATGCCACTTCAGCTAATGGACCGCTACGGTTCTTTTGCGGCCAGGACCATCTGTGTATGCGTGTGTGGTAACACACCTCCTCTCCCGTAAGTCATCATATCATGAGTTTCTCTGATGTGCATGATGAGATTCCCAAAGCTTACTGGCCCTCTCCTCAGAGAAAAAAAAGAGAGAGAGAGCGAGAAAGAGGAAGGGAAAAAAGACAGTCGACATCATCCATCCTGGCCTTTTAAGGAGAGCTCCTGCGGAGTCTATGAGGAGCTGGCCCAGTTTCACACAAGCTCGCTATAATTACTGAAAGAGGGATATGCTGTATAAAACAAACAGCTGAAAAGCGAATTTTAAATGCATATGTTTTCACACAACAAATTCACATAACAAATTCTTCACGTTTCTGACAGTTGCATGATTTTAGAGGAATAGTTTATATAAAAATAAAAATGGTGCCATAATTTGTTAAAAATTTTCTTCCATGTAATAAATAAAGTAATACAGGTTTGAATGAACATAATTTAAGTAAATAATGACAGCAATTTCCTTTACATTTAAAAAAAAAAAAAAAGTTTTAAAAGATTAAAAAGGTTTAGCACTTTTTAAATTGTGTCTATATTTAAAATGTTAGCTCTTTCACATTTTCATAATTTTAGGAGTGCTAAATTCTTAAATTTGACAGAAATTGGGTTTGCCTTTACGTTTTAACTTCCCCCCATATTAAATTTATTTAAAGAATTAAAAAGGAACATTTTATTTGCACTTTTCCCTGAAACATTAAAAATCCTATTTTTAATTCATTTTGTATTTATCTATACAGCTAAAACAAATTTATTGTGCAATAATTTACAGCTATAAAAACATTTTGAAAAACATTTAACTGTAAATGTCTGTAAAATGTAAATGTCTATGGGGAGCATTTCTATTCTATTCTACTCTGTTTCTGTCTCACATTCAGTCCTTGTACACGTAAACCTGGCATCACATGACATGTTTCCTCATAAGCTGTAATAGTGGGTTGGTTTTAGTGCATTTGAAGCGGGTCATATGAATCAGAATATTTCCATAGGCCACCGCACTGCTGCCCATCAGATAAACAGCACAGAAATGACTCAGCTGAGAAACCAGGTAACATTACAGCCAATTTTCTCATCATGATTTTAAAGGCCATGTATTAAGAAACAACTCAGTTTTAAACAGCAATAATAGATAGCTAGTCAATAAATCACATGAATATAAATACCACTGGAATACTTGATTCTGGTTTTGTCAAAAATGATGTCTATTTACAGCATCATGAAACTCTAGATTGTGCATTCCGCCAGGTTCTAACACAATCTGACATAATGACATAATTATTCACATGGCGCAGCTGATTGGTTTCTTTTCCTATCAGCAGCCAATGAGCTGCTGCTCAACATTCAAATACTTGGTTAGTGCTTGCTGTAGCATTTGCAGCACTTATCAGAAACCCTCCACCTTCCCCAGCTCCACCTGTATAGATCTGCTACAGGGTAATTTCATGTATGTTATACATGGGGGTTATTTTATACATGTTATATGTACAGCAGCAGTATTTCTTACATGCTCACAGCAGCATGTTGTGGATGTATTGGCAGTAGCAAGCAGGGGTTTGGACTCGAGTCACATGACTCGAGACTTGACTCGGACTCGAGTCCCAAATTTGATGACTTGCGACTCGACTCGACATAATTAAAGAAGACTTGAGACTCGACTTAGACTTTGACAGCAATGACTCGAGACTTGACTTGGATTCGTCTATAGCGATCTCTGCTCGTGAAAAGCGCTGCCCTGCCCGTTTGATCGCCGCCCAGCAGGGACGCGGAGCGGGCATGAGAAACAAGAGGCGTGGCCACGATCACTTCACTGGTGCTCGCCTCATCATCACCGTGACCGCTGCTGTTAAATATTCCTCACTTCTTGACACTAATTTGGGCAAAGAGCACTAATGACTTGTTTAAGACTTGAATCTTAAAGCTGAGGACTTGCAACTCGACTCGGACTTTCCCGTCTTGACTCGGGACTTGACTTGGGACTTGCCTGTCTTGACTCGGGACTTGACTCGAGACTTGAATGCAAAGACTCGAGACTTACTTGTGACTTGCAAAACAATGACTTGGTCCCACCTCTGGTAGCAAGTCTCGGTACTTACTCTGCCGCAGCAGTGTAGCAGATCTATTCCACCAAGACCAAGCACATTAACTTTGTCATGTACATTACCATGCTAAAGAGTTGTCATGACAGAACTAAGGGTGCTTTCACGCTCGATACAAACCCAAACAAATTCATGTGTGCACCAAAAGTGCTAGAGTGAAAACACCCTAAATGGGTGCACTTGAAATTTTTAATTTGTTTTAATGAAAACTTTTCTTCATGCCACTGCACAGCTGCCACATGATTCTTGGTCAAGCAAGATGAACTCAATAACCTGGTGTAGAGGACAGCTGCTTTGGCTGGCAGCGACTTGTCAAGTGCAAACATAAAATCACCAAATTAACAAAGGGTCTAAATCTGGCTCATTCTGAGAACACCGTCTGAGACTCGACAGAAGCACAGAGCAATATTTACTGCTGTTCCATGTTGGACGAGGATTATTTTGTGTTAAATCTGATCCCTATTTGAAAAATCCTAAATCAAAGGAGCTTTTAGATGGTTTGTTTTACATTTAGTTCTTACAAAACTACAGTGCATTACATTAGATTACAAGCAATGCATGTCACATGTCCCATTGAGCTGAATTATAAAGTGAACAAACAACAGCTGTTAATTCACTCACTTGTTGTGTATAAAGCAAAGCTATTAGTATAGTGCTTATACCTAAATGTTAGGGATTTGAACAAACCACCAACGATAAAGAATTAACATCAGCATGAAATGAAAGTCACCCTTTCTATTTTCTAAATGCATGTTATTGGTTGTTGATTGTTATTGTGAAAGATTAAAAAACTGACCTTGTAATGTTTAATCAAACTGTCATAACATGGTCTGTCCTTGCACACTGAGTTAGAAATTTTCGTATGCGTTTTTTTTGTATTCGTCATCCTAAAAATTTGTCACGCACAGAAACCTTGCACACTGAGTCTAATGTATATTAATTAATCCATCGCGAAAAAAATCGCCAAAAAAATACAAAATGATAATTTGACAAAAGGATGATTTTGTTGTCTTCTCTCTTCTTAAAAAGAGAAAAAGAAAGAGGAAATATTGGGTCCATCCAATCCTGAGAGTTCCACCTCCTTATCAAGGAGCTGTGGGATTCTCCTGAGCGATTCAAAGTTTACTTCAGGATGTCAGAGGCTCAGTTTGATGCTTTGGTAGCGATACTGGAGTGGAGTGGAGCCACATATTAAAAAGAAGACCACCAATTTCCATGAGCTCAGTGTGCAAGGACCTATACAGTGCTTTGTCTTGCAGTGGATCAACTTGTCTGACGCCATTCTGGATTTTGGTGTTTGCTTGTACGGTGGCTCTGAATTGTTGAAACAGCTCTTAAAATGCTTGCTACCGATGCGAAAAATGCAGAAAATCCAATTTTTTTATGACGGAGGAAAGTTTGGAAGGCAGTGTGTAAACGGGAATGACACAATGTGAGGTTGTATTTATTTTTTAACGTGCAAAAAAATTTGGACAAGAATTTCAGACTGAAGTGTCCAAGGATCTTTAGGGTAAAAAAGACTTACTTCTCTCTGGTGACATATGCAGGACTTCTCCAAACATTTTGTCCGCTTAAACCCTATCCCTCCACATTCGACTTCAAGTCGATCAAATCGAATCAACAAATTATGGACAAAACCAAGACCCCACTCTATCCTTTCTCTTTTTCGATAATCCATTGAATGGATATAGCCTATGTCACAATACAAAAAGATCTTTTGCTATTTTCATCATACCACAACTTTCAGCTTCAGGATGGACAATCTTTACCTGGCAGACAACAGTGGGCTCTCTTGACTTGGGCTAGTAGGCAATTGTCTCGCGTAGCCAGACCTTCAGAGTGATGGCAAAAGGTCTGGAAACTTTGGCCGCTTTGAATGGCCAAAGCCCGCCCAAGAGGCCAAATGACTAACAGGTAAAGCAACCAATCATGTTTTCGCATCATGTTTAGGGGCGTGGAAATGCCCCCACAATAACAGATAGGTGTGTAAAAGTGTTGGGCGTATTTTAAAGAGTATGCATCGCAAACTTTACATATTTCACATACTTTTGAAAATCAAGTGTTTAGTTGATCCTGATAAGCGCTCAGTCACAGTTGTAAACATGACGGCTTTCTTCTTCCATGAGGGGGTTTGGCATCACGGCATCTTTGTTTCCAGGCGAAACGTTAAAGAACGTGACACACACGTCTCCCGGAAATCCTGTAGAATTCAACCAATGCGATGAGGACTTCGAAACTCCTGAAGTGTTTCCAGTTTTGTGTGCCGTATGCATTAGACCAGTGTTTCCCAACTGGGGTGCCGTCTGTCGAGAGCAGGGGTGCCGTGTAAAAAAATCCTTTTTATCCTTTCTATTATATAATATCCATTTCTGATGTCGCCAATAATTAGAGATGCACCGAAATTCCGGCTGCCGAAAATTAGTTTCACTTTCACGTGGTGTGACGCTCTGTGTATTATCCCGCTCTATGCGTGTGCACTCCGCTCAGTCGCTCCACTCGTATACAGTTCATGCGAATCGGAACAGCAAAGTCCACTCAAAAATTGAGCCGACAGGAAACATCGATGTAGTACAGTATTGTTTCTGTCTGCAATAGCCCTAAGGGTGCCGCCACTAAAAAAAGGTTGGGAAACACTGCATTAGACATTCAGCCAACAGTCCGTGGGCATGACATCTGAGGCTGAGACTAAGTAAGCAACCACCAACTAGAAACCACTTAAAACAACCTAATTAACTGCCTATAACACATTTGAACCATGTACAACACTTTAGCAAACGAATCACAGTGCACTGGAAACCACCCACAACACTTTTTCTGAAAATGTAAAAAGGTGCAACTATATGTATTTATCAGTCAGCACTATAAAAAAAACAGTCTTTGGCATTCCTGTTTAATTAAACATAGACAACTGTCTATTAGAAGTTCATGCTTTTGAATTTTGTACAGAGTCAGACAGGGTGACAGTCACTGGAAGATATATCGAGGAAGGGCCTGTTGCTATACCCATTACTTCTGTTGGCAGGCAAACAGCAATTCACAATTATTCACACCGTCTCTCTATCTTCTCTCTGGGATGTCGCTTTTCTGCTAAATAAGCTATGCCCAAACAGTGCTTCCCTGTTGCCATGCCAACAGCAGCACTGTATCTCTCACTAAAGCGAGCCCCCACCTCCGCACTTGGCAAACTTTCGAACGCAGAGAGAAACTTCAATTACTTTTCCTCCCGCTGCAGTACCTATTACGGTCAAACGAGATGAAATGGCAGGCCTAGAAAAGCGCCTGGGCGAGCATAAATCTGCACCCATCGTCTAGTGCAGTGACAGCGAGGGGTCACCGGGTCGGCCCTTCAGGTGATGTGTTTCCATAGCGCTGTGCACACAGAGGAAAAGACCATATATGGTTAGTTCTTAATTTATGACATTCTCCTGCCTTTTACTAGGTGACCGTTTAGCTGCGGAGCCTGAAACAGCAGACTGCGCAAGCTCACTTCTGTAGGTGGCGAGCAAACGACTTCACTGTTTATGCTTCTGCAAATGTCTCCTTTTGTTCATGTATGAACTGGGTCAGATATATGATGATTGTGCAGAACCTAGGAGCTTGACGTAGCCTCAGGAATAGCATAACGAATAGCATAACGAGACATGTCTGAGGTCTGGAGATCGTTTGGAGAGGCTGTCAGGGACGGCACACTCGCAGCAACAGGCCATGTGGGTTTTGTAACAGGTTATGTTATATTGGAATACTAGAATACTGTCAGAATGCACTGTATATTGCCTAATAAGTCTCAAAATAGTGTGTAAAATAGTATTGAGGATGCAGTGGTTCTGTATTTTAGTACAGTGTTACATTTTTCTACACATCATTCTCATGGCAATCCGAAACTATGTTACATTTTGGCAAACTGGTGGTTAATTCTTATGAATTTGTATACAATTTCATACTTTTTTGTACAGTCTGCTGCCAGGTTTATGGGTGGACCTTCATGTTTACTTTTTCCCCCCAAGTCATACTATTAACATTACTGACACTGATAACAAAATCTCCACCTCAACCCGATCTCAAAAACTATTTTAAACTATTTACAGTATCAAGCAGTCACCAAATCTTGCGTCATGAAGGTAATGTGTGAAAAGAAACCGTAATCATACCAATGTGGCCAAGGTTTCGTAATGATAACCGTTTTGATGGTGGAAAGGTGTTTTCTGACACCATAGATCTGCTGTGGGTAAATTACTGAAGTAACCAGGAGGCAGCATGATTGTGTAATAGTGGTTTTAAACAGTGTTTTTGAAAGAACTGGTTGAATGAATGATTCACTGACTCACTCATAAAGGTAGTGGCTGAATTCAGAATAGCATGCTACCATACTACTACCACTACTACCATATCTTTATATTTAAGAAATAGTAAGAATATTATGGGCTGTTCACACCATGGATGACAACTGTAGCTATAAACTTTAATCGTTCTAATTCTATAGAACGATCGAATAGAATGGGAGTCTATAGAAGAACAAAATCATTAGAATTACTTTCAGCATGTTTTTATTTTCATCCATGAGATGAACATTACAAA
Source organism: Sinocyclocheilus anshuiensis (assembly GCF_001515605.1). NCBI lineage: Eukaryota > Metazoa > Chordata > Actinopteri > Cypriniformes > Cyprinidae > Sinocyclocheilus > Sinocyclocheilus anshuiensis. The sequence continues at coordinate 1,384,427 of NW_015542495.1, forward strand.
CATTGCAGCCAATCAGAATCATTCTGGCTTTAAAAACCTTATGCATTTACATCGGCAAATGACGTAACTGCAGTGCACATTTATAAAAAGTTATTGTTCATTGATGTGGATGCTAATATAGTTATCATTATAGCTATTCCGATTTTCTTTTCTGAATGAATCAACAATGAATCAGTTGAATGAATGATCTAATGACTTATTTGGTAGCACTTTATTTTACAGTTCTGTTCCGTGTCTACATATGTACTTATTATAGCAATTACAATAACTGGGTAATAACTAGGTACTAACCCTGAACCTAACCTTAACTCATGTTGGGTAACACTTTATTTTAAGGTGTCCTTGTTGCACATGGTACATGTATTTACTATTATAATAGCAATAAATTATGCATAATTACATGCAAGTAACCCTAAACCAAAACCTAATCCTAACACTACCCATATAGTAAGTACATGTAGTTAATTAATATGTTTATTTATAATGTATAATTAATTACACGGTAACAAGGACACCTTAAAATAAAGTGTAACCCCATGTAGTTATCATATTCTACCCAGTACTTTCTTGGGTAAGTACACTTTAAGTACATATACTGTAAAACAAAGTGTAACCACATCTTTGCTTTGGCAACCCAATCCAATAATGAGTCAAAGCTGTTAATATCACTTCTTTCACACTGTAAAATGAAGGTTACGTGCAATGCATTGTGGGATACAGTATTCCACACAGTAAGCTCTGTACAGCATATTTTGTCAGATGTATTAAGTCAGCTGGTCTGGCCATTATCAGCCACAAATCTTGTGTCTCTTGAAGTTGTACTGTAGTAAGCAAGTGATGCAAATGAAGACCAGAGCTGACTAAACCAGACACACACCTCTCAAGTACTCAAATGAAAGCTCTATCTGTAATGTAAATGGTTTGAAATCAATACTTAAGCCTAGTGCTTTGCTTAATCTCTCAATAAACACACAGGGGCTGCATTAGTAAACACAAGTGTGTGTATTCGTCCAACAAGATGGCTGTTATAATGATCGCCAAGAAAACTGAGATACAGCAGCCTTGATAAGAGCCAGAGGGATATTAGATACAGATAAAAACACAGTGAGAAAGCAGAGCAAGGGTGGGAGGCGATGAAGCGCTGGAGAAGGACGATTCTCAGAACAGTTATTGACGGAAAGCAGATGCAAAGACACAGAGAAAGCTGCAGGGATATATCTTACACTAACCTCAGTAGACCAGTTTAAGAACACTCAAATAAGTGCATGTGTGTGTGTCTTTGTGTGTTATGTTGATTAATACTAAGAGGAAAATGGTAAAAAAAAAAGAATGGTGTGGTAATGGATGACACCGATGTAATACTAGATGACAAAGATGACACTGCGAAACAGAAAGAAGCAAGACCTAGAACATGTTTTGTGTATATATACATACATTCTAGTATTACATCAGTGTCATCTATTACCATATAAAAATTATATATACTGTATATTTGTATATACTGTATATTTACTGTAAAAACTGTAAATTTGTATAGATGTATATATAATGTTTTTATTTGCATGCATATGTTTAAACGTTTGTATGTTACTAATGCTTTGGCAATGTACAGCTTTTTAAACTTGTCAATAAAGCCACTTTGATAGTAAATGCATTAGGAATATGTTTTAAAGGGGTCATATGATGTTGCTAAAAAGAACATTATTTGGTGTATTTATGTGGTTTAAGGTTAAAAAAACACATTATTTTCCACATACTGTACATTATTGTTTCTCCTCTATGCCCTGCCTTTCTGAAACGCGTTGATTTTTACAAAGCTCATCGGTCTGAAAAGCGAGGTGTGCTCTGATTGGCCAGCTATCCAGTGCGTTGTGATTGGCCGAATACCTCAAGCGTGTGACGGAAATGTTACGCCCCTACCATACTGTGATGATGCCCTGTCAGGCCGGAGCGACCGTTTTAGGTAGGTGTGGTTGACTCTTAACTTTTATAAAGAATATCTCTTTGGATTTGAGACTTTAGTCTTTGCAACTTTACAGATCTTCTTTATGCACCAAGAGCTTGTAACACTCCAAAGACAAAGGAAAATTTTTAATCGCATCATATGACCCCTTTAAAATGAATTGCAATGAATTTCTAAAGAAATTAAAACTTGAGATCTTTACTAATAATAATGCAACATCCTGAGGAGTAATGACTAGTAAAATATGTCATTGGTAAGTTTGTAAGTATTTAGTTTGGAGATCTTGGCCTTCTTATAATGTTGAGTAATATTAACTATAGTTTTACATGTGAATGCTGCTTACAGGTAACAAACTTGCCAAAATGATGCCAGGGTATGGTGTTGCTAGGCAGTACAGGGTGGTTGCTCATTGGCTCAAATAAAAAAGAGCCAACTTCAAAGTCCTCTAAATATTATGATCTCTGAACATGGATCTTTTTATTGTCCGGCCAGGTGAAAAGTTTCATACTTACAGTTGATATACTTACTTATAGTTACAGTATGAGTCATGCTGTTGTGTACAGTTTCCCAAGATACAATCTGTCTGCCTGCAACCGTCTACAGTATTTGTCTGACCAATCTCCTCTCTCCAGGTAAATAGAAAGGAGCGGACCTTCTCTGCTCCTCCTTGAAGTGGGTAAAAATGCCCAAACATAGGAATTTGCCTCCTCCTGCATTAGTGCAAATATCTCTGAAAGGCACCAATTGTCCTCATTATAACTCTCCTTGTGTGGTTTGACCAACATGTTTTTCCTTGTAGGAATACCAGCATACTAGCATCGTTTCTCTCTGTCTGTTTCTCTCTAAGAGATACTACCATGGAATCTTTCCCTGAGTTTGGCTCAATCTGTTTTGGTCCATGCACTTCCTCTGTCCCATGCTAACAGCAGCAGAGTTCTCACGTCTTTGTCCAGGAAGCTCAGCAGAATCACTTGCACTCTGTGGTTAAGTCTGACTCATCAGCAACATGAGGAGTGGATATTGCATGCAGCTACCAACACAAATTAGTTCTTGCATCCATATTAAGTTATCCGCCATGTCTGTGCAATATTTCAATATCTCTGTTTCCATCCACAATTTTTTATCAATTTTTGGGATATCACATAAAAAAACCTCTGGATGGAAATGCAAAGATGTGCATAAAAAACTTGTCCACACAATTGAGTCCGATAATTTTTTTTCATTCGATAAAACATGTGCATAAACAATGATGGAAACACATTTACCAAATAAATTCCTCCTGCGCATTAAAAAAAGTCTCGCCTTAACAGATCATGTGGTCATGCAACCACCATATCAAATGTAAATTAATTTATTTTGAAATGTCTGAGCAAAAGTCGGTCATCAAAATGATTTGGTATAATCAGCTCCCATAACTGCCTCACACTATTGCGTTCCAAAACATCAGGCATTCGAATGCAAAATAACAAGACAGCGTTTGTTATTGTGTGTCGTCTGTTGCAAGTCATTTATTATGTAGGAAAAAGGGCCACAGACTATAAGCAACTTTTGGTTGGTTGCAAAACTGGTTGCAGCAACTTTCATTTTTATTATTGATGCTTGTGCCAGTTTCCCAGAAATGGTTGATTTTGTTCTTTTGAATCCATGGAATGAAAACTTTATTTGCAAATGTTTTATGTGATATTCTAATTTTGTGCATAAGTTAAATTCAGGAAACATAGCTAATGACTCTTGGGTTTTTACCATCTTCTCAGCTAAAATGGAAATGAGTTCAGTAATAAGTTCATACAATATGAGTTTCTACTGTATGTATGCAGAAAAGTTCACAAGTGAAATATAGGCCTATATTTGTTACTCAGAAGCAATAAAAACCTGTGTAGAATCACGTAGTTAGTCTATTTCTAATATTTTATATTTTTACAATGTGCCATGTTCGCATTGCTGTGAACTTTAATTATGATTAATCATTTTCCCCCCTTGAAAACGTTTGTACACATATTTCACACACAAATATGTGCCCATGCACAGTTAGTGAATGAAACCCAGTATTTGTTCATACTGGGCATTTGTTCTTTCTGAACTCAAGCCCTACCCTAAGCATAGGGGATCAGTTCTCATATTTTAAAGGGGCCATATGATGCGATTTCAAGTTTTCCTTTCTCTTTGGAGTGTTACAATGTGTTCGTGAATAGATAAGATCCCTAAAGTTGCAAAGACTAAAGTCTCAAACCCAAAGAGATATTCTTTATGTTTATGCGGCGCGATATGCAACGCAACGCGTAAAAAGACAATATAAGTAATAGGGCTGTCCTCAACTAAAGATTTTTCTGGTCGACTAGTAGTCGTTCATTTGAAGCATTAGCCGACTAATTGCACGCTTATTAATAAACCATTTAAATCATTATAATGAGCCTTTAATTGCCTACATAGACTAATAAGAGCTCAAGTGCACGCATAAAGCTTACCACAGCGCACCGGCAGAAGTAATGATTATGAATATGTCAGTGAAAAACAGTAAGGAGACTGCATTAACATTATAATAATTTGATAAACCATAAGAGTGGTATTGTGCTCACACAAATAAACGTAGAGTCTTTACAGATTCGAAAGATGTATTGCAGAGTATCGAAAGAGTATTTTAAGATCAAGTGAGCGCACCGGCACCTCCATCTGTCATGCAGTGAGCTACTGTTCAGCTTTCACACTCCGCTCAAACACTTGAACAGCGCACATTTCTCTAGGTTAACATTAGATTAAGCGGCCATGTAAAGTTGCTAATAGGCTACTTACATATTTCATATGATAAGCCATATTTGAGGTCGATGAATGATAGATGAGCGTTTGGATGTCCTGCCCGATGTACTGTATTACCAAAGACTAGCCGTTAACGATCTGTCTGTCACGGACTGCGTGAAATCGCCTGTGGATTTTTTTTTTCTGCGACTAATCAAATTTTGGTCGACCAAGCTTCTTCTGGTCGACTAACGATTAGTCGACTATTAGGGGGCAGCCCTAATAAGTAATTATAATCAGTAATTATGTCCCCACTGGATGCAACAAATGCCTCGTTTATAATGGGTTTTACTGGTTTTGTCTCGTCGCACCGGGACACGGCATCACAGTATGGTGAGGGGCGTAACATTTCCGTCACACGCTTGAGGTATTCGGCCAATAACAACGCACTAGATAGCTGGCCAATCACAGCACACCTCGCTTTTCAGACCGATGAGCTTTGTAAAAATCGACGCGTTTCAGAAAGGCGGGGCATAGAGGAGAAACAATAATGTACAGTATGTGGAAAATAATGTGTTTTTTTAACCTTAAACCGCATAAACACATTTCATTACACCAAATAATGTTCTTTTTTAGCAACGTCATATGACCCCTTTAAGATAGCATCATAGGATCAAACTCATGCATTTTCTCACACCATGTTTAGTATCCCATTAATATCTTCCTAACAACACATTTCATCTTGACTCAGTCTGTAATGGAATGCAAGCAGCATCCTCAGGCAAAGAAGCAGGATGCAAATGTTAGATGAGAGCTGGGAGATGGTGTCTTCACCATCTGCGTCCACTTGGTGATCCAACTGCCAGTAATGGATCAATACCAGCCATTTACCCTAAGTGAAGCAGATCAGACTGAGTAGTGCACAGCAAGCTAGCTCTTATTTCATTAGCTCTTGCTGTCTTACCTCACCCAGAATCTGTGTGGCTGCGAGAGCCACACAACAGATCAACTGCTGAATCACTCTCAGGATGAATTGTAAGGATTAAAACCAACAAAACAAGTATGCATGCTTCTTTAATCTGGATGTATTTGGTGTTACGTTTCCTCCCTTGTGATCACACTAATGTTTTGCCTGTCTTTCAGGAAATTTCTGACATCAGTCATCATCAGTAGCCTACTGACTAGGTGACTTTGGTTGATCTGAACTATCTACATTTCACTAGTATTTGTGGGATAGAACAGCATCAAAAGCTTCAACATATGTGTCCCTGGACTACCAAACCAGTCATAAGTAGCACAGGTATATTTGTAGCAATAGCCAAAAACACATTGTATGGGTCAAAATTATCAATGTTTCTTTTATGCCAAAAATCATTAGGATATTAAGTAAAGATCATGTTTTCTTAAAATTAAATATATCTAAATTTAATTTTGATTAATAATATGCATTGCTAAGAACTTCATTTTGACAACTTTAAAGGTGATTTTTCTCAGTATTTTGATTTTTTTTTTGCACCCTCAGATTCCATTTTTTCAAATAGTTGTATCTCAGCCAAATATTGTCCTATCCTAACAAACCATACATCAATGGAAAGCTTATTTATTCAGATGCATAAATCTTAAACCCTTATGACTGGTTTTGTGGTCCAGGGTCACATATAGGCCTATTCAGGTTTGGCTCCCTCTAGTGGATGTAAAATACACATTGCTTTAAATTGCATTAAAGGTAATTAAACAACTCTCACTGGATTACACACTGAACATTATAACCTGGTATTACTGATGCAGCACATTTACAAAACTAAACAAAACTGAAATTTTGGTTTCGTTACAATATTACTTATATAATAATACTAGTCCGTATGGAGTATTTAAAATATACTGCATAAGAAATCATTTCTAACGTATATTTCTGAATTAAACATGTCCACCATAAATTCCAAATTGCTTATAACATTATACTACATTGTTCAAAAGGTACATTTCTGCCCTCTTGTGTTAGACACTACAAAACTATTTTAATGTAGCGTCCTTCACCAGTAGCTGGCACTGCTTTGGGAACATCTATAAGAACATATTTAAAGTTAGTCCATTAGGCGCTCTACCAAACAGTTGTTGAATTCAGAAACACCTTCTGTAATATTTACCATTCTCTTTCTATGGCAGTAATATTATGCTAATATGTGGTTCAGTATCAAGCATATGAATTAATCATGTGCTGAGCTGTTATGTTGCATTATATAGTTCATATCCCTGTCCTTTCACAGCATATAAGCAGGACATTTCTTCCATTGAGTTTTACGATCATAATTTCATTATAATTCATGCAAACACAAATCAGCCAACCTGTAACATTAATTGTAAACTAGCATACAATTACAGACAGTCCAAGATTTGACCAGTAATTTTATTTCCTGCAGGTTTTGCCTCTCATTTCAAACAAGTGTAAGTTATATAACTAGATTGAGTGAAGCTGGTATGTCCACAACAAACATAATGGTTTATATATTATACAACACCTTGTGGACCCGTTTGAAATCCTGTTGAAATTAAAACCAATAAGGCGCTGAACAGAGAACACATCACAACTCTTTAAGAACACAACTCAAGACCACAGAATGTTTTCCCCCTCAGTTTTATTATACGAAAATGTACAGAGAGATTTTAACGGTAGGACTTCTGGTAGCGGGCACGAGCTCCAGGTCCACCAAACTTCTTGGACTCGCAGCGGCGGGGATCAGCGACCAGCAGGGGCCTATCGTACTGAATCAAGATATCCTTGATCTCTTTCTTGGAGGCCTCATCCACGTCTGGGAAAAGCAAATAAAATAGGAAAATTATTGCAGTTGCTTACACGTCTGTCTTTAACATCATAACCACAATGATCCACGCTTACATTTCTGATAATAGGCAACCAGGGCTTTAGAGATGGCCTGACGGATGGCTGCAAGAAGAATAAAACGGGTTAATGTCAGAACAGAAGTATTTATACACTGTGGTTTTGAGGAAGAATCGAACCATGTATTGTTTACTAATTATTACATACAACGACTTTTATGATAGCAAACAATCAAAAGCAAATGGCTTATACATCTATGTTACTAACCGTAAATCTGTGCGACGTGTCCACCACCCTTCACGCGAACTCTGATGTCAACACCAGCAAAGCGCTCCTTGCCCAACAGCAGAAGAGGCTCCAGCAGCTAAAGGAGACAAAAACCATATTCTTTTAGTAGACGTATGAACAAAATCTCACATGCAGCTGAAGGACTCCATCCTGATGAATGGAGTAAGTAAGTCAGGTGCATACAATCACTACATAAAGTCAGGTCACTGTTGTGTGGCCTACATCCGAGTGGAACTTCACGAACAAAAGAAAAAAAATTGTAGGGCGGGACTTTTGTCGTTTGGTCTATTTTGCTTTCAATGTGACTTTTAAAAGCAGTTCACAAAACATTTTCTCATCCTTATGCCTGTAATATGACTTTCTTCTGCAGAGCACAAAAGTATAATTTTATTACATGTCATTCTGTAATTGTTCCAAAAAGGACACAAAACCAACAAAATATTACAGAGGTCCATGCAACCTATGCACTATATTCAAAGTCTTTTGACGTCTGACAAACAGGACAAATTATATTCAAGTTACATTTTAAGAAAGATATTCACCAATAAATTTCCCCTCCAGTGGGTTGTTAAACTTTGCCACCAGGTTAAATCATAGAGTTTGAGAATTAGACTGGTTTGATTCCTAAATTAAACTAGACCACTTTTGCTAACTGAATCAATACATTAAAAAGTGGCAAATTACCATTCCTCTAATGAACACAGCAAGTGCTCTGGAGGATGTTAAAGGGGTCATATGATGCTGCTAAAAAGAACATTATTTTGTGTATTTGGTGTAATGAAATGTGTTTATTAGGGATGCTCCGATCCGCCTTTTTCGCCTCCGATACCGATTCCGATACCTAGGGCTCGGTATTGGCCGATACAGATACCGATCCGATACCAGTGAAGTTTTTTTCCCTCATTTAAATAAATGTAGAATTTATATATATATCTTTGTGTGGAACTGATAATCATTCTTTCACAGTCTACTAGATACAGACTACTTCATTATAAAGAAAAATAAAATAAACAAATATGAAAAAATATAGGCCTATGTATATTTATAATCTATGACAAAAATTTATCATAAACTAGGTTAGTGGATAATTCGGCAGCAAAAGTTATTCTAGAAAAATCAGTGCACAATAATTGTAGAAACCCAAACATTTAGTGAAAAAACAATATTTTGTGGGGAACAAATAAAAGTGTTGCACTAAATATGGTAAAATGTTACACATTGCTATTTGTATTATTATAAAAATCCATTAATTAAAAACATTCATGAATGTAGGAAAAATTGAAATCGCATCATATGACCCCTTTAAGCTTTTCATAAGCTTAAACTGTTGTGTGTTTCTTAGAAAGATACCATATTTGCGTCAAAATTAAAACTGACAGCACCAATCCTCATTCATTTTATTATACTGAAAGAAGCAATATGAATATTCTTTAAAAACACAAATTTGCTTTCCACAGAAGAATAACAATCTACGTTAATGTGTGAATACTCAACTAGAGATCTGAACGAATATGTATCTTCTGCAATAAATGTACCTTGTACTGCAGAGTGGCAGGCTCAATCATCTCAAGAGGTCTTCCATTGACTTTAATAAGTCCATTTCCCCTCTTGCAGTGGGCAACAGCAGTGGCTGTTTTCTGTTGATAGTGAAGAAACGCAGATCAGCCAACGCATCTCCATAAATCAGAAACAATATTTGATATCTGTGCGGTTACACAATTTAAGCTAACTTACATAGGATACACTATTAAGAGGTTTCTTTACAAGATACTGACAAAATGAACTTGCTCCCTAACTATACTGTATATTGATAGTCTTCAATCTTGATACTGGAAAACATTATCCAAGACAGAGTTGAATCAGATGTGACAAATATTGGAGACCCAAAGTGTGCAGTACTGAGGTACTTATGACCAGGATTGGGAACCATTGCTATAACGTTACCAGACACAAGTACAGGCTAACAGTTAGCAGTACAGACAAGAGGACTATCTCCAATATATTTATCAATATCAACTATTTCGCAACAGAAAACAGGATATCAGATGCAAAAGCTACCGTTTTATATGAATTAAAGCTGTACATATAAGCATTGTACTGTCCCACGTGTCAAAAACAGCCATTACCAACACAATATTCACCACTCAGTTAATCTAAACGAAACACTGGCTTATTGTACACGTTGCGTAGTTTAAAAGCACATGCAGTTGTTTATGACATCTAAATGTTACGTTTATATCATAAACTACATAAAACCTTAGCATCGCAGTAATTTTACAACTGCATAACGTTACCTCTGTTAGCATAGCCGGCTATCACTAACGTTACCGTGCGAGAGCACGAGAAATATACAGCCTTCAATACTCACTTTACGTCCAAAAACCTGGACAGACTGTAGGGGACCTTTAGCTGGCATGATTCTGGAATAAAAACCGAACAATAATCGTTTAATTTAACCATAAATTATCTTTAAATGAGTATATTAGGGAGAAAGCGCTTGAGGGACAAACCTTTCGGAGCGCGAGCGCTGTTCGGAGAGGCCGCACAAGGGTTTCCCGAGCGCAAAAGCAGGGGCGCTGTCGTAAACACATCCGCGAGAGAGTGTTTACGACAGTTGAAGCTGCTAAAGATTCGTTTTAAAATAAATTGTTAACACTTCACAATATTACAAACAACAAATACTCAGATTTTATTTGCAACACAATTATGATCCTTCCCGTTTTGAAGCAAACATAGTCTGTCTATTCACAGAAATGTCAATAGATGGGTTGAAATAGATGTCAGAAAGAGATCTAATCATTCGCATTACTATACTTATTATTTATTACATCAATGGTATCCAAAAAAAAAAAATGCTCTGAAATCTACTATACTTTGAAGTTTGACCTCTAGCAATTTCTCAGAAATTGGGCTCAAGTTTACCGAACAGCGAATGCTTTCTGAATTCAATAATTATCCAATTAAAATCTGAAATCAGTGTTTAAAAGAAAAAAAAAAAAAACAGTTTTTAAAAAGACCACTTTTGATATGATAAAGACTTATTTTTTTTATTCCACATGCAAAACAATAAACCTCATCACAAGATGGCGCTCTGTTACAAGACTCACTCGATTAGAGTAGAAGGAGGTCTGTCAGATTTAGGTCATACATTTGATGATTTTTGATAACTTAAGTTAAGAAACAATTTAAAAGCATTATAAAAGTACCCTTAACCCCTTTATTCTGTTTGATAGCCCAGGGGTTAATAGCTTCTCTAATTTAATTTACACAGTAGTGTTAAGATGCACTTCAGTAAGTTTCCCTTAAACAGTAGCAGCATTAATAGTATGGATACACCCTTGTGAAAAAGAAGTGCACTTAACTGTATTGAATGTGTACTTGTAGTGTTCTTTAAATACTTTTTAAGTTAATTTATAAAAGACTGAACTTGCAGATAATATATTAAATAAAAGGCCACAAAAGTAGTCTGTACTACTTAAAGAGAGGACACTTTTCATGATCTATTCCTAACACTTTAGTACACGTTTAAAAAAGTAACAACATTAAATTAAAAAGTATTACTTTAAAGTACATTTTAAATCATTGTTTTAGTAATTGTTTACCATGCTTTTGATGTGTTGAAAGACATATAAACCACAAAAGTACTTGATTTGCAGTTGTAACTGTAGCATGTTATTTAGTTACTAATAACTAATAATTATTAATAACTAATAACTAAATATGATATATTGAGTTAATATATTTTAAATGTACTTCATTTCAACATAATTCTTACAAATGTGGACTGTGTTCATCATTAAATACATGATATACAAGTGTCAATTAAAAATGACATTAAAGTATATTTGAGTTTACCATAAATAATTGTGGCAGCAGTACATTCGGCAGCACATTTTAACCATATTAAATTGCAAGACAATAGAAGTAATTATAAAATTACATATGAAGATGTACTTAATCCTACTTGAGTGGGTCAGAAAAAGCACTCTTGGGTTCAGTTAGCTGCATTTAATATAAATGTAATTTAACTTTTCAATTGCAAATAACCTGCAATTAAGTGTCTGAAAACATTACATTCAGTTCAAAATTGAGTGTATTCTTTTAAAAGTGTATTATTTCTGCAATAAATACTCTTTTTAAAATTATGCTAAAGTGCACTTTGTTACAAGTGAAGTTGCATTTTTTGAAAAGTGTTAACTTTGTGTAAACCAGATGGATACAGCTTCATTATGCCTCCTGGATTTTGATTAGGCAAATTTTATAAGAATTTTAAGAAAAGAAGAGGTTAATTTCAAATGTACACTGATTATATTTTCACATACATAACTGGGGTATCTAGAACCCCATATATATATGGTCATCCTCAACAAAACTTGCCTTTTAAATTGATACTATTCCTTTATCAATGTACATGAGAGTTTTATTCATTTACTTATAAATTTGATCTTTATCTGTGAAGGCAAATTGCCATTGTTAGAGAAACTTGATTATCTTAGCTCATGCTTATAAACCACTTTCTCTAGTAACTCATCAATCTACTGTTTGTTTGTTATTTTTTCAGATATGAAAGCTGTTCTCTGTGTGTGTGTGTGTGTGTGTGTGTGTGTGTGTGTGTGTGTGTGTGTGTGTGTGTGTGTGTGCACTACTGTCTTGACAGACAAAAGCAACGTGGATCTAACTAACAGTCAGAGAGAACTGGAAGGCCCAGAAGCACAACAACAAGACAAGAAGACATCAGAGTCTTCAGACTGAGAAACGGATGTCTTTCAGGTACTCAACCGGCAGCTTCATTCATCAGTAACACACCAAACACCAGTTTCATCTGTAACAGTGAACTGACTCTGAGACGCTGACCAGTTAGTCAGACTTTCAAAAGGGATATGAAAGTTCGAAGAATTGAGCTGTTGTATGAACAGTTCTGATGGTCTGTCAGAAATCTATCTATCTATCTATCTATCTATCTATCTATCTATCTATCTATCTATCTCTCTCC
>NW_015542495.1:1402996-1426413 GCF_001515605.1 Sinocyclocheilus anshuiensis
TATCTATCTATCTATCTATCTATCTATCTATCTATCTATCTATCTATCTATCTATCTATCTATCTATCTTTAGCTCTCCAACCGCTAATTACACAAACACCAAAGGTGCAGAGTCAGGATACATTTTGTCATCCCATCTTTCTCCCTCCTCCAACGCCCTCTGTTAGCAACGGTGCTTTGAAGAGGGCTGTGAGATTTGCATTTCACACTTATTCACGGTACCTTTTGCCCTGTTTATGCTGAGGTGTGTTTGTGAGATGTGTAACAATAAGCAAAGGATGTTAATTAGTGGAGAAGGGAGTGTGTGTGAGATGGCTAGCTGAACAGTAGCAGTAGCCAGGCAGATGTTGGGTCTATTGTGGGGGAAATGGAGCTGACTTGGCGACATGCTGCTGTTTGTTTTGCGATGAGATAATGAGGACTCCTGCCAAAGCACTTTTATACCAGCCTGTCACTATCCAGCACACAAACACTCACCCAGGGTCTTCCTTTCACTCCCTCTTTGGCTATAACACACTCAACAGATGTGTCATCACAACTTTGGCACTTCAAGTGTGAATGTGGTGAATATGGTTTCATTTCAAAGCTCATGTGTAAAACCCTTCTTGCTCGGAGTATAATATGGGCTAACTTGCAGCGTGGATCATATTTAGCTTGTTCATATGATACATACATTGCTATAAAATGCAGGTCTGGTTTGCTCATTATGGTGCTTGTTAATAACACCTCTTTTGATCACTGAAGTGTACCATCGTAAAGTCTGGTTTGATCATTCCTCTTGATGGTGATTGCTTTAGTAGGTTAGTTCCTCTCAGAGATCTATGAAGCTCATTCAAAACAGCCACCATTTGTATTCAAACCCCTTTTGTTTTGGTAATTCACTCTGCAGTGTCTAAACCAGTAGATCAAAACACTCTTTCGCAAGTTCACATTTTCATGTTATAGGAAAATGATGCTTGATGAAGAGTTTTGGCTAATAGACAAACTCAAGCGCTAGACATGATTTGGGCTCTAAGTTTCATCCCTGGAATATATGAATGGAAGTTAATTAGATAGAAATCTGAGAAATGGAGGAGGAGTTGGGCTGGTGGTGGAATGCTGGAAGAATTGCCACATGTAGATGTCCTTCTGTTGGTTTTGATAAAATTACATGAGCTACTAAAGGAATGTTAATGGATGCTAATGGAATCCCTGCTTGAAAAGGTGATTTGCTGGTCTTATCTGGTTTAGGATGGTCTTGCTGGTCTTCCAGCTTTTCCCAAGATGTTTTACTGTTCAACTAGATGGTGATCGGCTGGAGTGCCCAAAAACTTTATAAAACCTACAAAACAAGACTAGCTTAACTAGCTTTTTTTTTAGCAAATATTGATAATTTTAGTGTATCCAATTGTATGTTATTTTGATTCTCAGCATTTTCTGGTACAATTTTATATTTGGCACCATCAAGATTAGTTCCAAATTTTTGAATCAAGGATTCTGTTGAGAGCTCAGGCTTGTTCCACATAGGGCATTGAGTTTTCTTTGTTTTTGGTGGAAGGAGACAAGACTGGAAAAAGAGAGCATTACTATAAAAGAAACAGTGCCAAAACTCACAGATTTGTCTTTATTTATGTGTAGTCAGACATTGAGATCAAGTTATTGACCCAGTGTGAGTTAGTCATGCTCACTGTGGCCAGCATTGACTCATTCTCTATGCATTTAGCCCAGACTTGAACTAAAAGGGAATTAGTCCCACTAAAAAAACCCTGCTGGACCTTTAGTCTTTAAAAACAGCACACTGTTTCTCACACGTTCTGTAAAATCTCTTTCCTCTCATTAAATTCGGCTGAGGTTAAAACGGCTGCATGGCTCCACACTATCTAAGCTGATCAGGATATAGAGTTACTTGGAGTAGATTGTACTGGGTAGGAGTAGGGCTACCCAGTACAATGGTACAGAAATAGAAACGAAGAGAAACTTTTGCATTGGAAAACACTTTTCCCTTTCCTTCATAAAGTGTAGAAATCAGATTTATTTAGTTTTATTCTCATTCTTTCACCTTTCATGCTCTCAGGGGGTCAGAGTTAGTATTAGTATATGAGTGAACGTGGCCTTGGAAGGTGTTTGAAGCAGGTCAGGGCAGGTGAGATGTCACGGGTTGAAAGGTGAGGGTCAGCTCCTCTACAAAACCCACAACCGATACCTGATCTTCAGTTCACAGGGCGTATGATTCTGTTCCCTTGGGACGGGAGGCTGAGTGATCTAAACACACACATCTCAGTGAGGTCAATTGGATTCTAATACAACGTCTAAACAGACATACAATGCCACACTCAACAAAAGAAAAAACACAACTGAGACCTAAAGTCTAGCAACCTTTGCCCAGTATGGTCAGATATAGGGAAGTTTTGAAGTGGGGGCAGGGAGCTGATGAATATTCATTAGCCTATGCTCAAATATTTGAATACATTTTGTACTTTAATGTGTCAATGCACTTTACAGTAAAACCTTTAATTTGACATTATTACAAAGTGCACTTTTTAAGTGTGTTTGAAAACATAATCATGAAAGTGTGTTCTCGTTAAGTGGCTTTTTACTTCAGTAATATATTATCTACAAGTACAGTTTGTTCCTAAGATTTGAAGTACACTACAAATATACATTAAATACATACAATCAAGCTCATATCTTTCCCTTTTGGTTACATCAGAACATACAAAAACATGATTTGCTATTTGCTAATGCTAATCAGTGTCTGGTGGTGTTAGAGGGAGGGACATTCTCATAACATTGGAATAAAGTGTAGATATGCTAATGTCATCTATATTATTGAACCATTTTCTTTCTCTGTTTTGTCAGCCTTTAGGTGTACAGTAGCACATAGGACCTCTTTTCATTGTATACTGTCTTGGGTCATCCAATCACAAGTGGTCAGCCAAGACACATCACTGTTTACACCTGGTAGTAACATGCGTCTCAAATATGTCTCCTGTGAATACTTGTGATCGGATTTCGCCAAGTGTAGGGTTTCATGGTTCCATACATCGCACACCTCGTCACTCTATCTTTGCATACAGCATAGTTGTGTACATTAGAGGCCAACATTAAATATTTTTGGAAAGCTGACGTAGGCCTTCTGTGATGTGATTTTCTGTAATCCATGTAAATCTATTTTAAAAAGCATATTGGTAAATCTTTTATGATTAATTTGTATGCAGTGTTTATGCTGCTTTTATCTCATACTATTAGGAAACAACTTTTTTTTAATGAACTAGTGAGGGAAATAAAATGGTGATTAAAAATGAGGAAACATTTTTGAAATTTTGTCCAGTAGGGGTATACTACATTTGAATCAATTTGCAATTGTTAAAATAAGTATGTTCCATATAGTATTAATATGGGTAGTATGAATGAAATTCAGGCATACTATGTCAATCAGTGCTGTTAAAGGGTTAGTTCACCCAAAAATGAAAATTCTGTCATTAATTACTCACCCTCGTGTTGTTCGAAACCCGTAAGACCTTCGTTCATCTTCGGAACACAAATTAAGATATTTTTGATGACATCTGAGGGCTCTCTGACCCTCCCATAGACAGCAAGGTAACTACCACGTTCAAGGTCCACATTTTCGTCTCTACTGCGTCACTTGTGGACGCGCGTTCACTGACAGAATTTTCATTTTTGGGTGAACTAACCCTTTAATATCACATGACTTACCAGCATCAGTTATGTCGCTTCACTGCCATTTATAAATCCTCTATAAAGCCTTGTGGGATGTGCATTTCAGAATCCGAAGTAGTAGATCATCCAGCTACTTTTCACCTGAATACTATGAATTCGGTCATACTACTCTTTTGGCATACTGTTGTTTGCATACTATCGATTTTGATTTCGGATGCACTGTCAGTTTCTGGAGGGCCACAGCTTCAACCTTCAAACCCACCTGATCCAGCTAATCAAGTCCTTCAGACTTACTTGAAAACTACAGGTATGTGTGTTGGATCAGAACGCATTTTCTTTTAAATCTAGACCTACATGGATTGGCACTATGGATTTTACACTACAATATAATGTGGTCAAATGCGTTTTTTTACAACATTTGAATATATGGTTTGACTGATCCAATCACACACCATTTTGGACCAAAATGTTACAGTATAAGCAGTATCATAGATGGCTTCAAAACTAAAATAGAAAAAAAAGGAACTATCTTTTAGGAGCTATTTACTGAAAGGTTCTTTGGGAAACCAAAAATGGTTCTTCAATAGCATCACTGCAAAAGCCAATATTATGAAAGCATTATTTTTAAGAGTGTATGAGATGAGACGGTCATCTGTGGATGAGGTGATTGCAGAAACAACACCTATTGACTGAAGCCATAACATACTCGTCTGTCTGTGCCATGTTATAGGACAATGTATAGATGGAAGGAAAGTGTGTGGCTGGGGGGTTTCGAGGAGGTGTTAAAAATAATGACATATCCAGATCTGCTGGCAACACTCTGCCCTGTAATTTTAATGGTTCTGTGCTGGTCATGTCAAGAGGAGTACACGAACCAATCCCTCGCTCTCCGGGGAGTAATTACACCAGAAACCCCCTCACACACAGAACAATGCAAAGAGTCATCACACACTCACACAGCCAAGGTCAAAAACAAAACCTCACACACATACACACGCTTACATTCCTTCAGCAAGGGATGGGAGCGTGACAATCGGGAAACAACGGCTGTTAGTTACAGAAAATGAATTAGGACTTGGGCTGGGGAGCGGAGAGCAGAAGACAGGGGTAGAGGAAGTGCTGGGATTACTAGCTGCACTGCAGAGTGAGTAGAGGGCCGCTTTCACCCAGTAAACTGCCCAAATTTATAAGACCTCTGGGGCCGTGTTGATACCCCATCCCTGCCCTGCACCTCCAGAACTGCTGATTTAAAAATAATCTTAAATCAATGACTGACAGGCATCAGAAATACCACAGCCAGGTCAGGGAATGCATTAACTCCAGCTCCGCATTCCACATGTGTGTTGTTTTTAAATATTTTAGATAAAATAAAATCATATCATATTCAAAAACGCTAATCTATAAAACACAATGAATTTGTATTCTGAAGAAAACAAAGCAAATTTGCATGAATTTGTACAATCCATTCATACATTTTTTGTACAATCAGCTTATGCCCCACTGACAGTTAGGTTTATGGGTGGTTTTGCTTATTTTGCTTAATAAAAACATACGTTTCCATACAAATAACATTGTAGATGTTCATACAAAATCATCATCACCACCACCTTATTACCCTAAGTTAAAAATAGCCCATTCATATCTCATACTTTCGTCAACAAGATTACTGACCATTAAGGGTCCATTAACAAATGTTATTATTATTATTATTATTATTATTATTATTATTATTATTGTTGTTGTTGTTGTTGTAGGTAAAAAAAAAACCACTTTTTTAACAATAAATCACATTTTCACCATTTCACCAAAGCAACTTAGAATCAGATTCCATTGAAGATATACATTTTATCATTTGCCAATATATACCATTGCCAATATAATTCCTTGGGGGAAAAAAAAAACATAACCTTGGTGATGCCAGCAAAATGCCCTACTGTTTGAGAGACAATATCTGCAAAATGTTAATTATTTTACAAAATAAGAGGGATCATACAAAATGCATGTTATTTTTTATTTAGTACTGACCTGAATAAGATATTTCACATAAAATACGTTTACATATAGTCCACAAGAGAAAATAATAGTTGAATTTATAAAAATGGCCCCGTTCAAAAGAGCAATTAACTGAACAGTTAAACTGCTCGCTGTTCTTCAGAAAAATCCTTCAGGTCCCACAAATTCTTTGGTTTTCCAGCATTTTTGTGTATTTGAACCCTATCCAACAATGACTGTATGATTTTGAGATCCATCCTTTCACACTGAGGACAACTGAGGGACTCATACACAACTATTACAAAAGTTTAAGATGCTCACTGATGCTCCAGAAGGAAAAACGATGCATTAAGAGACAGGGGTGAAAACTTTTGAACAGAATGAAGATTTTTCGTATTTTGCCTAAATATCATATTTTTTAGATTTAGTACTGCCCTTCAGAAGCTACAGAAGATACTTGCATGTTTTCCCAGAAGATAAAATAAGTTCAATTTATCCTGATCTTCAAATAAAAAAAAATGTTCACCTCCAGGCTCTTAATGCATAATTTTTCCTTCTGGAGCATCAGTGAGTCCCTCAGTTGTATACAGTCATTGTTGGAAAGGGTTCAAATACGCAAAAGATGCTGGAAAAACAAAGAATTTGTGGGACCTGAAGGATTTTTCTGAAGAACAGCAGGCAATTGAACTGTTCAGGACAAACAAGGGACACATGAACAACTATTACAAAAAAAAAAAAAAACAATCATCCAGGTTACACACAATATTAAGAATCAAGCGTATGTAAACTTTTGAACGGGGTTATGTTTATAAATTCAACTATTATTTTCTCTTGTTGACTATATCTATACTGTCTTTCATGTGAAATATTTTATTCAGGTCAGTACTAAATAAAAAACATTTTTGTATGTTTTTTTGGACATTTTTGTACCATTTTGTATGATCCCTCTTAAATAAAAAAAAACATGCATTTTGTATGATCCATCTCTTATTTGGTAAAATAATTAACATTTTGTAGATACTGCAAAGTGTATGTAAAATTTTGACCACAACTGTACATGAACCACATAATCAAATTAAACTATTTTTTGTGGTTGACAAAAAAAGGAAAAAATACAAATAAAATAAGCACTCCAAAATTGTGATCTTTTATTGGATGATGTCCCATACGTCTGAAATGTGCATGCTATTTAAATGTAGTCATACTTGAATATGGCGCACTCTCTATTCCATTGTGCCAGAAAAACTTCCCATTCTCATTTTTCCACCCGCATTCGCTACTGTTGGGCTGATGTATTGGTTTGGACGGCTGCAGCCCATCCAGTTCCGGATGTGCTGCTGGGCCCACTCTGATCTTTACTGCTCCCGCTAGGCCTCTTTTACAGCAACAGGAAATGCTGCCTGCCATGGGGTCACGACCCACTCATTTTGACATATGCGTCAAGTGCAGCCCACCCTACCGGCATAGAAGGTTTCCGGTCCATGCAAGGTGTGGAATGATAGTTAGGGAAGGAAACGGAGCTAAGACAGAAGAGAGAGGCAGAATATGAAGTGAGCGAACACATCTGTCAGACATCAGCTATGCAACATCATCGCACACACTGCACCGGCTCACCTAGCAGAGCCTCAGCTGGCTTTAATACAGACGGTCCATAGAGACACTACTGTAAGATGCTCCACAGGCCAGACCCACATTCAGAAACTCAGAGAAATCTGTGTCTGCTTAAATGGGCTCTACATTATGGTGGACAGAAGCAAAAATATGAGCTTTGGAGCTTTTATGGGTAATTATCTGGAACAAGATGAAGCAATTTATGGCTACATTATGCCACCAGTTGTAAACTACTAAACATAAGAATACATTGAAAATAAATACATTTAAAAAACAAACTAACCAATAAATAAATGGATGGATAGACATCAGTTTCAATTTGAATTGATTTTATTATGTGAGAATTACGAGTATTGAGTAATATGAGTGAATGAAATAGCACACTTATGTGGAAAATCTTGACAATGTCATTATACTACAATTTTTGAGTATCATTTTTGACCAATCAGAAGCAAGTATTCCTGAGAGCCATGTAAGTGTCCTTAAAGGGATAGTTTTCCTAAAAATGAACATTTTGTCATAATTTGCTCAACTTTATGTTATTTGAATTCCATAAGACTTTGGTTAATCTTCAAAACAGAAATTATTTTGAATGAAACCTCAAAGGTTTGGGTTCATTTTGCAATGCTTTTAGGGCTTTTTTTGCTTACCTGGGCTTTCAGTGGAGAGACAGAAACTTCTTAGGTTTCATTAAAAATATCTTAATTTGTTTTTAGAAGATTAACCAAGGTCTTATTGGTTTGGAACAACATGAGAGAGAATAAATGATGACATAATTTTGGGTGAGCTATGCCTTTAACCAGCTTTCAGACTTCCAGACTACTTCAACAGAGGAACTTATATTTAATTTGAAGAAATCCAGATTGAAAAATGTAGAGAATTAATTTTTGAGAGTCTCTGATGTACAATTTTAGTGATGTGTATGTAGTGTCATTTGAGCCAGTGGAAGTGAGTAAATAACCAGTGATGCAGAAAGCTTAGCCAGATGATGTATAAATCTAAATTTGGACAAACTGACACTTAAGACTGGTTTTGTGGTCCAGGGTCACATATAATATTGTATCTGCACATCATAGTAGTAACTGAGTACTGATTTTTTATTATATAAAAAAAAAAATGTAATTATAATAATAATGTACAAAAAAACTTAATTGTCCTAAAATTGTTTCCATTGATTAAATAAAAGTTATAATTTGAGATTCCCCTAAAAGGTCACCCATTGATCTGATATTATCAGACAGAATTCTGATGGGACCATTAAATTAGATATGAGTCCTATCCTTAGTCAAACATTTGACACATCAGCAATAACAATACATCAGGATTTTGTCTCAGATGTGACTCTTCTCTGGTCTCTATCTCAGCTCACTTAGGGGTCATCCTGCTCATCTGTGAGGGGTAAAGTGATCTGATCATTATGTCATTTGTCATGTAACCCAAGTCCTTCAACCATAATAATAAGGTTCATTTAGACATTAGACAGACTGACCTACAAAATTCAGATTATAATTTATACCTAATAAACTGACCATATATCTCTAAAAATAAGACATTCCCAGAGCTAACATTTATGGGTGCATGACCTGTGTATTCATAGGATTAGGGTTTGGTATCATGTGACGTCTTTTTAGGGTTTATTTCTTCAGCATGTTCTTCTGTATTTAAATTAATTGTAGATAAATTTAAATTATTCAAAAATTAAAATTAACCACCTTTGGGTTATCTTACAGAATTGTTTTTTTTTTTTTTTATTGAGAAAAAATATGTATGTATATATAAAAATAAAAATAAATGTTTTTAAGATTGTGATATCCACAATCTTTCAAGTGTATCCAGCCTTTCTGACTGTTAGTGTGACTTTAAGAATTCGACCATATTTTTAGGTCATTTCACATTATTGAAATGTTACTATGTATTTGACCTTGTGAGACTCGCTGAGACCATTTGATAGCCTATGAAGGGCCGGCACAGGGGTTTGTGTGAGGAGGAGTTGACCCTAGAAGAGGGTCGGGATTCCCGAGACTGACCTCACCATGACCTCTGTTTGTTTTTACAGGTTTCTGTGCTCCTCTTTGAAACCTGGCCTAAGAAACCAGCCCCCTCCATTAGGTCCTCTACCTAAACCTGGCACTGTCCAAACATGGGCTTGACAATGTAGCAAACACTCTGAGGTGAATGAAATCATACGCCTTTACTTGCTTTAGCACCTGATTCTCTAAAGGAATTATGCAAATGAGTTAATGACGCAACTGCGCCCACAAAATCCGAAATGGCACAGTCTTGCAGGCCAGTTTGGAAATAGATAGCTTTGCTTAATCTCTTTCCCACCTATCTAGGCTGCTCTTCGCCCATTATTTAAGGCCCTTTTGAGTCATCTCTGAAGCCCCAGTGCTCCTGACTCCCTCAGGAGACAGATACGGAGGTACAAAGGTTCAGAGAAACCTACCTAACAACAACCACTTCACCCTTTCATCATCTTTATTTACGCATGATGAATGAAGTGTGAAATTACCTATGTTAGTGAGTATATTATTATAAGATGGTGAGTCTCTGGGAAAAATCCTTTTTTCCCTCAGTCAGGTCTCTGGCAGTTGATGCAACATGCCTGAAACTCTTCTTACACAGCTGAAATGAAAACGAAGAGAACTTTGGCTTCATCCAGCTTTTATGTCTTTATGTTTCAGATCATAAAATCTTTCGGCAAGTTGTGTCTGGGCAGATGGAGCAATTTATTTGTCTTTTGGTGACAATGTTTGATGTAACATTGCAACTCAATGTATTTCAGATGCAGCCAGTGAACTCCTCTCTCTGAAAATTTCCAGAACGCTCTCAGAAGTCTTGATATATATGAGCACACTAAATATACATAGTGGTTTTTACATTTGGTAATATTTTATGAGTATTTTAGGCCTATGTATACAGTATATTTCATGATTAACCACCAAATACTGTATTGAAAAATAGCCAAAATAGCTATTTTTTGTAACAAAACAAAAATAAAAGTTGCCGTAATCACAATAATTTTTAGTACTTCAACTTATTTCATTTAGTTGCCAATGCAAAATGTCTGATTTTATTTCATTGTTTTAAAGTTGAAGGTTTTCATCTAATACTTATATTTCGTTTTTATTCCAGCTTTACTTTAATTACCGAAAACCAGTTTTAGTAGTTTAAGTTAACAATAACAAAACTGAACTGGATGCAATAGTGAGGAGTATAAGAATAGTTACTGATGCTAAAATGCGAATGCATTACTTTGCATTACTGTTTTAAGGGATAGTTCACCCAAAAATAAAAATTCTGTCATTATTTACTGACCCTCATGTCCTTCCAAACCCTTAAGAGCTTTGTTCATCTTCTAAACATAAATTAAGATATTTTTGATGAAACCTGAGAACTTTCTGACCCTGCTTATACAGCAACGGAACTGAAACGTTCAGGATATCGTTAAAATAGTCCATGTGACATCAGTGGTTCAACCGTAATGTTATGAAGCTACGAGAATACTTTTTGTGCACATAGAAAACAAAAATAACAACTTTATTAACCATGGTCGTGGTACTCTTGTGAGCGTGCGTCGAAGACTGAGAAATTGTTGAATAAAGTCGTTATTTATTGCTTAGTATTTATAGCTTAGTATTATACTTCATCGCATAACTGATGAATGGTAGCTCAAATCATGCAACTTTTTGAGGTGCACTAACACTTTTCAAAGATACCTTACTTGCACATTTTACATTGAAGGAAGAACATGTGCTAGTATATGGACCAAAATATAGACACTTGGTTCCAGCTTAAACCATTCAGAACACCTTAGCAAGCACATAGCATCATACTGACAACCACTCAGAACACCTTAACATTGCAGTTGTAATGTTTATTCTTGTACTCTTTGCACAATCCTTCATTGCATATTTGATATCGACCGCCCACTCTGCAGCATCTGGGCATCTGAAGACCAATCAGGGCATCTCGCCAAACTCTGTGAGGAGCATGACCAGATGAGCAAATCCATAGGAATGCTCCTCAGAACAAGCCGTGCATGGTGCTCAGCACAATTGGTCTCTTTACACTACCTACTGGGATGCGAACATATCCGTATCCTTCTGCTAGCATTCTGCTAGAATGTTCACACACAGCTTTTTGCTTTTTTAAAGCATTCTGCATTGTGATGAATGTCGTTGGAAAGGTTATTACTTAGTTGGATGTCTCCATGACATAATCAGCAACTTCCTCTCAGCTTACGTTTACAGAGAGCACAGTGGGTCTCAGCACAAACGGTTCAGCGGCAAAACAATGGCAAATGCTAGTTTTGCGGGCTCTCAGTGCTGGTGGGCATGATGATGATTGGGATGCGGCATCCTCAGCAGCTCTGAAACACTAAAGTTACAGCGCCCCACTGTGTCACACGGTGGGTGGGATAGAGATAAAACAAAGTGGAATCTGCAGCTTTGTTTTCGCTAGCTATTTGTGACCTGTTTTCAGATACACACTGGGGTGTGCTAAGGGTTAATGACCCAAGTTTTTTGTTACCTAGAAAGCCAGTCTCACAAACCAAAATATGTAATGATGATGGGAGGATTTGAAGCATCTTTACATACTTTCTAAGTTTGATTTTTGGTGTTTTTGAGAAGCATTTATGAAACTTGCACGTTTTCATGTGTAAATGCATGAGGTGTGAATATATCCATTGGAGGTCTCACAGATCAAGCGTTGACTTTGTGTGTGGCGTTTTGTCCCCCATCTGTCCCCCATGCCCTGCGTGGAGAGGGTCAGTGTTGATCCAAGATGAGGGCTGTCCTGTCCTCACCCAGACACCTCCATTACACAGTGTGAAACAACAAATTAACCAGCGGCCCTCCAAATGACACCCAAAACCAGCACAAGCTTGAAAAAAAAAAAACTTTTTGCCCTCCTGTGTGGTCTGATTTTTTATCACAGTTGCTTCCATTATGTGTGGAAAAAACAGTATGAGAAACATACATTTTTTATGTTTTATGTTGTCCTTTTTCATGGGAACCATGTAAGCTGTGCATATCCAAATATGTACAGAGGCCCTAAAAAGTATGTTAATACTTTAGTCACTCTATAAAATTCACGAATGCCATGGCATTAGATAACAAAATATCAAACCAAATGGTACTACGAAAGCGCAAGCACACTTTTCAAGCAAAATGTTTCACAATAAAGATAAAATATGTGGATACTTACAGTAGTGCAACATATCAATTCCCTTACGAAAATTAACCATGTTTTTTGGTGAATTGATTACAATTTGTTTAACCACAGTTTTCTACAAATTCCATGGTTAAACTATGGTTAGTGTAGCAAAACCAAGGTTGATTTGTGGCATGGTTCAACTATAGTAACAATGTTTTTTTGGTTTTATTTGCAGTAAAACCATGGTTAATTTCATAAGGGTTGTTAAAATGATGAACTACACCTGTGGTTATCTGTTTGCATGCTACTTTGTTTCATGTGGTCCAACTACTGCAATGTAATTTTTATAAGTGTGTCTGATGATGTGAACAAAATACTCTCTTGCAATGCACAACTAAAGTTTAGCTTAAACAGAGAATTATGGCACTAACAATGCTGCGTTCATGGCTTCAATTTCCAGGGAATGCCTAAATGTAGTTATTTAGGCAACCGTTCTTTATTCTTAAAATACATAGTAAAACCCAAGAATTAATAGATCAATATTCTGTCTTATTCTGAGATTATTGGTCTATTTATAAATGCCATTCTTAGCTGGTATCAAAAACATATTATCAATGGATAATTTCACATCTTTTTATAGTTTTTGTTTAATAACAATATTTGAAATTATATGTTGTTAAAGAATATACACGGCAACCATTTGGAAAGGGTCTTTGAAACCCTACGGAGCACCTAGGAGATGAAACAGCAAGGTAGACCCCATCACCAGGTTGATTTTGTAATGAAATTGTTATATATTGCTACTACTGCTATATATTTTCAGTTCCACTAGGGAAAATGGGCTTATATGTGTGTTCCCATATATTCTGTGAAAAGACATAAATAAAAAGATGGTATTGTGGGGCAGTGCTATAAGAATGTGTGTGTAAAATGAAGGTGAGGTGACTGTAGGAATGGGGGGAGAGTATGTGCTCAGATTCCGGGGCCTCGCTACCGTTACACACATAAATCAGCAGAGCGTGACTAAATCCCCGGTAACAGGAGCCGGAGCTGTGGTCCCCCCGGACCCCGCAGTGCACATCAGTGTGTGAGCACGCTGAACCCTCAGCCCCTGCCTCCAACCTCAGCACACACCGCTAACCCAAACACTGAGGTCAGATGTGGACCCCGCTCGCAGAGCACAAACACGCACTGACACCGGGACCTAGACTCCGATAAAGCCATTAAAGCCATTAGAGACAGACATCACCTGAAATCTGCACTGGGGACCCACTGTGAGATCCAATGACGGATGAGAGGTTAAGAACCAAAGGCACACTAAGAAGAAAAGCAAACATCACTGTTCATTGCCTCTGTGTTTGGTTGTATTTTACCGATGCATCATCAAATGTCATGAACAATATATTATTAGGTATTAAAATTTTGGTAAAACTTTAGTATAGGGACCGATTGATTCTATTAACCAGTTGCTTATTAGCATGTCTATTATTAACATATTGGCTGTTTATTAGTACTTTTAAAGCACATATTCTTCATGACCATATTCTACATCCCTAATCCCACTTTACTAACTAATAATAAGCAGTAATTAGGAGTTTAATGAGGGACAAGTCGCAGCTAGTAGTTAGTTAATAGTGAGAACAGATTCACTCTTAACTATTAAGAGTTTTCCCTCAATAAAGTCGTAATTTGCTGCCTATTGATAGTAAGTAATAGTTATGTTTAGGTTTGGGGTAGAGTTAAGGGCTCTAGAATATGGTAATAAAGCATTAATATGCGCTTTATAAGTACTAATAAACAACCAATATGCTAGTAATATGCATGCTAAGCAACTAGTTAACAGTGAATAGTGTTCCTCAATCTAAAGCGTTAACCTTACACTGAAGGTGGGACACAAGAAACCAGTAATAGGGGTAAGTAATCTTTCAGAACATCTTAGCAACCGCATAGTAAGACATTAAAAGCACCCAGAACATCTTAGCAACCACACAGAAACACTTCGGCATCCACCCAGAAAACCTTAGTATCATGGCGACAACTTCTGCATTTGCAACCGCTTTTCCTCTGTAGTGTCACAGGTGTAATATTAAAATTGATCTCTTTAATGATTTATCAAAAAAAAAATCATTCTCAGGCAGTATTGTAGTCTAGATTCTCAATTTTCCTCCCCATCTTCCCACACTATGACTACAGTCACCTATGTCATATAATACCTCATGACACTTAACCTCACAGTATCACTACAATCTTTACTGTGTCTGAGCAGGTGGGCTTGACCACCAAAGACTAGGAGTTAAAGTGTGATGTGCTCATGTGAGGGTAAACAGCTGATCTTTCTTGTCCAAGTCCTCAACATGTTTGTTGTTCGTTTTCAGTCTTGTTTACAAGAACCACCCCAGTAGTACATGGACGAGGTCCAACCACGCTGTCGTCTAGTAGGAATTCATAGAATGCGGGCTGCAGTTGGCACTGACAGATAATCGTTGCTCTCACACCCCTTAACTTACACTCATCCCCAACACACACAGACACACACCACCCAATCCATAATCTAGGTTTACACAGTAAATTTAGACTCGAGTAAACCTGTTGAGAATAATTCACATATTGTCAAAATTAAGAACCATGGGATACTCTTACAATTGTAAATTCCCTCACCTGAATGGTTGGACATAAAGAAGATCCTGTTTGTCACCATTATGGAGATTGGTTGGAACTCAGATTTCATTTATGGCCAAGACTAGACACATACAT
The DNA here is from genome assembly GCF_001515605.1 of Sinocyclocheilus anshuiensis. Classification (NCBI taxonomy): domain Eukaryota; kingdom Metazoa; phylum Chordata; class Actinopteri; order Cypriniformes; family Cyprinidae; genus Sinocyclocheilus; species Sinocyclocheilus anshuiensis. Next base: position 1,418,174 of record NW_015542495.1, read on the forward strand.
TGCTGAACAGACAGGCACTGCAGCTTGATGGCCAGCTCACAGCACTTTATCAACACAGCGCTTGCAGCACAGTGCAACTGATATATCTGCACCATCCCAACAAGCATTTTTGTAGCTGAAACTGCAGTGCATAGTAGTACTAATACCAGGATCTTAAATTCCCAGAGAATGGGAGAACTAATATGATGTATGCTTAGTATGCAACCCAAAGTACTAAACTCTGTGCTATGGACATAAATGATACCTCAAACTGAGCAGGCTGTTCAGTGTTTTGATGTGGGCATAACACCCAGAACCCCTCAGCAACAACCCAGCACAGCAATGCATGGCCTGTCATTTGAGTCATTTGATGCTGGCGTACATCCAGACTCCTCAACAACAACCTAACACAGCAACCTATCTGAGCTGCAGAACAGTGGACTTTGCATGAAAGCTGTTGGCTCATGGGGACCCCTGGTAAATCTGAGCTGGGATATGTCCTGATCCCATTCCCCTACTTTCCTGACTCATCTCCACTCTCTTATAAAATAAAAGCCCCAAATCCCTAGCAATCACCTGGCCATGTACCTCAGAATCGCATCTAAAGAGTGAAGAACACCACCAGGAATAAAATACGAACGTATGATTCCAATTGTGGAAAATGCTGATTTCAGACATGTTTAGTAAAGTGCAGTACTTTTGGAGGTCAGTAGGGGTTTTTGCACCAATTTAGGAACTAGCCAGCATGGTCGTTCCTAGAGAACCAATTTCTCCCTCGGCACGTTTTCCTGGTTGCATTCCCACCGGCAGCAGGAACACTGAAGCGGTCGACAGTGACGTCTTTATTCGTGCCATTTACAAACGTCAACAGCCATGCTCAGAACTGTTTTTGTTGTGTGTCGTGGGTTTCATGATAATGGAGATGGAATGTAAATGCACAATTTACATGATTGAAAGAGCAAGAAAATCTGACTAAATCTTCTATAACAACTTGCAGTGTTATCATCGAGGCTGAGAAAAGAACACAACTCTGCAGACAACAGGTAAATGCCATTATCGCTGTTTTTCCATGTTTGTGGAGAAAATGTCTGTTAACAATTTAGTATAGGGTCCAATTCTCACTATTAACTAGTTGTTTATTAGCATGCCTGTTATTAACAAATTGGCTGTTTATTAGTACTTATAAAGCACATATTCTGCATGTCCATATTCTACATCCCTAATCCAACAAATACCTAAACTTAACAACTACCTTACTAACTAATAATAAGCAGCAAATTAGTAGTTTATTGAGGCAAAAGTCGTAGTTAATGGTTTGTTTATAGCAAGAATTGAACCTTAAAATAAAGCATGACCAAATATTTTTACATGGTAGCCGATGTGTCGTATGCGTTTGGCCAATCAGCGTACACTTACATCACTGGTAGTTCCTATAGAACTGTTTTTGACCCTACTCTGAAGTAGGAGCTAATTTAGTTTCCCCCAAACGGAGTTCCTAGATCTAAAACCGTTCCTAGTTTCTGCGGTGGGAACACGCCAAAAAGCGGGTACTTCCACCAATAGTCCTAGGAACTATGAAAAGGTACGAAAGCCCCTAGTCTTTCAAGAGTTGGGTCACTCGGTCAGTGATGCAACTTCTGAGCTGGCTGTTTTGATAGTGTCTAGGAGTTAATTCCATATTTAAGTGGCATGAATTTCCTCAGCAAAAAGGTGCAACACAGTGCACCTTAGTAAATTTACAACACCCTTGCATCACAGCTGTGGTACAATGGACTGTGCACATGCACATATAAGTGCTGTATGGTCCCCCTGGTGTGAATCTGAACTGGGTCATCCCACTCTCACACCTACTTTCCTGTATCCTCTCTGCTCTCTGCTAACTCCCAACAACAACAACAACACCCTAGAAATAAATTACAAGTTACAATCCTCTGTACCTAAGAATCACACCTCAAGAAGAACGCCAAGAAAAAGACATGAAATTACAATTTCAACTGTGGAAAAAGGTCATTTGAGACAAGGTTAGTAAGTGCATTATTTTTTAGAGTTGGCACCTTGGCTGTTCTGATGTTGTTTAGTAGTTAATTTCCACCTTCAAGAGGAAAACGAGGAATTCATTTCTTGACTTGCTGAGTAGGTCCCCTGTGACATGGTGGAGCAAAAGAAATTCTAGTGTTTTGTTTAATGTCCACACTGCATTATGGGACGTGACTGTATATTTTACCCACTGGGTTTTAGCGGGGATAACTTTCAACAAGCCATTAGGCCAAAGCTGCTTTATGTTATTCCAACAGCATAAAGCAGACAGACCTAATAACCCATGCCAGCAGTGGCTGGTCTCTTTATAATCTCACTATAGAACACTGTCATTCATCAATATCCTTTTAGTTTCTTTTGGAAGCAACAAATGTGTCCCTCAGATGTCTGTTGTTGTTTCTGTTCCATTACTTAATTCTGGTAATCTTTGTTATAACACAGATTTGGTGTACTGAGTTACCATATTTTCACACTGCTCATATTAGGAGACTGTTCCCTGCATTGCTGTTATGGGAATGGTCACACTCTGGTGACTAATTGGTTTTATGGTGCCTTATCGTCAGTTGAATCATACGCTCCCTGAGGCGCGCAAGATTTTAATGATCTTTTACAGGGTTTTACATCAAAGAACAAGCATAGAAGAAAGGCCAAATGATTTGGTTGCATGAATTGTTTTGTTGGAAGTCGCTGAGGGGGATCCCCTTAAGATATGGCGAATATCAGAAAGAACAAACCAACAGTCAGTTTTGCCAAAGATGTAAGGGAACACAGTAGACAGGATACAGACTGGATAAAGGTCAGTGGTCAGGGAGTTGTTGACAATAGCGGAAGTAAGGTCAAGGAATCAACTGACTATACTATCAACACACTTAATGAAGGTGGAAAGGTAGGTAGAAACTTTCCCCCATTAATAGTTATACTCCATAATTTCAGAGTTTCCCACTTACTAATTGGGAACCATACTTATGTTACTCCAGCAAGGTCTTTAGCTCTATCCGTCCCTCACTGATGGTTTCTTTTGGCCTCTAATCTGATGTGAGGTCATCGTAATTTAGCTGGCCATTGAGACGCTAACCTCGCTCCAGTGCTAACTGATGCACTTCAGCCGTTGTGCCTTTGAACCAACCCCCTTCAAAGCCCTATCCCATCAGGAAAATGCAGATGCCATCATTATTTTCCTGGCTAGCTTTGAAACTCAAACCCCCTAATCTCTGACCTGCACATCGGAGCCCGGTGATGATGACAGTGAGAGATGGCGTCTGTTTGCTTTGCTTTAGTGTAGTGGAGCTTCTCTCTGGGCTTTTGAGCCAGACTGGGGGCTAGTTTCAGCCACTGGAGGCCAAAGTGTAAAGGAGGAGATGCTATCATGCCAAGGAATGGGGCCAGAATGGTCATCAGGGACTTGAGTTCTGGATGGGTACAAGAAGGCCAAGGGGACCATGTTTGTGCAGGCTTAAGTCCGAAGGGTAGAGAAAAGGGTCAGGCTTTGCACTGTGACTAGCGATAGCCTCTGAAGAAATACTATAGCAGGAACTGATTGAGCTCCTAATGCCTCTTGAAGGAAAAAGGGTTTGACAAATGTAGCCAAGGCCTTTCTGGATGAATAAAAGATGGTAGCACTCAAGCAGGTTTTGACTGAAATTCTAGCTTGTTTTCAGATCTTGCCACTTTCATTTACAGCAATTACAGTAGCCAGGAGAGAAAACATTGTGGAGAAAATAGGATGTGAATCAAACATAGTCCTGCTGCTAACTTGGCTTATTCTTCATCCTAAAATGTAACAATAATTATATCTCAGAGTTCACTAAACCATTTAGTGTCTATTTTCTGAAGGCATCTACAGGATGACTGTGATGTAGATGTACTAGTGCGTTGAAGGGTTTGGATTAGCTATGGTAGCTGTTAATATCTTGTCTGTTTCCTGATTGTACATATGCTGAATGACCTTGTTTCCACTTCATCATGGCAAATTGGGGCCGAGCTATATTTTACTCATAGAGGGACTTGACCTTTGATCTTATGGGTGAATGAGGTCACAACCCAGGTGGGGCATTGTCATCGCTGCCATGACGTGGCAACTTAAGCTCCAATTGGCCGGTTGGATTTCCAGGTGTGAACAGAGCTAATATATGAGTTGTCCGTAATGCTGAATTAACTTTTCTCTGAAATCGGCCCATCAAGTTGGAGCTTGGAGCCTCCAGATGATGAGTTTGACCTGAAAGCTGACTGTGAGGAGGAGTTCAGAGTTTGGCTTCACTCACTCTCCCTTTATAGCTGTGTGTGTCATCAGTGATGCAGTCTGACAACATACATGACTCATTATTAACCAAGTACTGCAAAGTTAGAATAATTAATCACATTGAATGAGAGACAAATATTATGATTGATGAACAGAAACTTGAAAAGTGAAAAGGTCCTATTGTAGTTACAAAATTACAGTTTGATGGAAAATATTTTGGAAACACTTTAGTATACTTGTTGCTTATTAGCATGCCTATTATTAACATATTGGCTGTTTATTAGTTCTTATAAAGCACATATTCTGCATAACCATATTCTACATCCCTAATCCTACCCAATACCTAAACTTAACAACTACCTTACTAACTATTAATAAGCAGCAAATGAGGAGTTTATTGAGGCAAAATTTGTATAGTTAATGATTAGGTAATAGCGAGAATTCGACCTTAAAATAAAGCGTGACCAATATTTTTATAAACATGTTGTGTTCACAAGTGATCTTTAACGTACTTTTGCTTAAACTTTATTAGCAAAAGTGTTGGTTATCATGGAAATTTATTTTTCTAAAATATACATAATGTATAAAACTGTGTTTATTTTTGTTTAGGAATTCAACGCCTAAAAGATAAAAGTACCCTAACTTAAGAAAGACCCCTAAATTTCCACATTAGTTAGAATGACCCTCACTGGGAGTATTGACATGAGTATTTATATCTCGACTGCAGTGCAGAAAAAGGACACTAGCCCTGAGCAAATTATAAGTATTACATAATGGAAAGTTGCCATAAAACACAGTGGTGCCAGTACATACTTTAACAATGCTAATGCCAGATCCTAACTCAAGTAGAGATTTATGGGTTTATTTTTTATAATCTTAAAAACACTCATCTATTAATCATCTGTTTTACATTTATTTGGACTGTATTAAAGATGAACTTTCTATGTGCTGTAATTATTACAATTTAGAACTCAGAACTAATGATTTTGCACTTTATAGGCTCCTCCAAAGTGAAAGCAGTTTTTAATTACCATCAGTATTTTCATAAATATAGCATATTTTCAATATTTATTATGAGCATTTCAAAACGGTAGGTACCCTAAACCTGGGATGCAGGTCAGATCAGCTCTCATCTCCGGCACCAATGTAGATGAGCTCTCTAACAACACGTCCCTAGAGCTTTATGCCCCTTGGCAGGATATCCCATGATTCTCTCTGACAGCTGAAGCACCAGCTCCTTGACACGTGGAGAGATTTATCAGCAGAGGCGTGACACTCTGGAGTCCTCTGGAGAGACATACATGAGAATGAAGGAACAAACAGCGTTCTCTATTCACTGCTAATCAAACGTAACCTTTAAGTCTATGCTAATCACTTCAGTGAATCGCTACACTTCTTCCTGAACAAATTGATCCCAGTGCTCGGTAAAGTTGAAGGGTGGGATATGGATGCTAAAATGCTTTAATATACAGAGATGACTATTAATTGGAGCATTTGTATTTATGAGATGAGCGCACATGAATGTTGTATTTACTCTCTGGATTTTGTTTGAGCCCTGAATTTCCAAGTTGAAATGAGGAAACTATGAAAGCTATTCAACGTACAGTTGATGATCAGCAAGCAGTTATTTCAGGTTTCGTGAAAGTACAGATTAGCCTAATATTTATGATAATTGAATTATTTTTTTGTAATGACAAATGTCTCAGCAACTGATTAAGTGCAGTTTGGTCAGCAAAGTTTGGCAGCTTTGGAAAAAAAACTTAAGGGGTTATTTCATCCAAAAATGGAAATTGTCATAATTTACTTACTCCCATGTTACAAAACTAATGCTGAAGAATCAACTGGTGGAAAACATGACATTGATTTCCCAGTTATACATAATGCAGTGGGTGACCAAATTAAGAGACCCAAGGCCTCTTCAAGGATCTTCAAGTGCTACAGCCAACAATACTGGTTTCTGGTTGCTACAATAAAAAAAGAGTGTGATTCAGCATGATGACCTCCATCATTTTCCAAAGGTATCTAAGGAAGCATCCCAGAGATGCCATGAAAAAATGAAGAAACAGATGATTGCATCGCAAACATCCTTTGGGAACCTACTAAGTACATTTCTGGAAGGCAGTTGAAAGTTTTCATATATTTGTTCTCTGGAGTTGTGCCCTAAATAGGACCTGGTTTCCATTTCATATTCAACAGTTCTATCTTAATCTGTGGTTTGTTTCTATATTTAGTTATGATCATATGTTTTAAGACACATACAGTGTCCCAGACATGGGATGTGTTTTTGTTTTAAGGTGAATTTGTGGCAGCAACATAATTTAACTGTATATTTTTACAATTGTTTTAGATAGATAGATAGATAGATAGATAGATAGATAGATAGATAGAAAAACTAAAAAAGCATTATCAGTCAAATACACTGAAATGCCGCAGAATAGGTAGTTCTAAGAAATATGTGGAAAGCTGCCAATGTGGGATTATATGTTCTCATGCATTCAGTCGTGGGCAACCGTGGGGAAGTTCTTGGCATATATTTGAGTGCCTTTCATTTATGCTCATGTTGTTGCTCATTTGTGCAATTCTACTACAATCATTTTCACACAAAAATGCCCATTCTTAGTGTAGCAAAGTTCGTAGTGGGAAGAAGGAAGTGACTCAGGTGGGCGGTTGGAGACTCGTGGATCTTTTATTCATTCACTTAAAGTTAAACAAAAACACAAAAGTGGCACTTCCAGCGCGTTCTCAATCTGCCCAGGGCATAAACTCAGTTCTGCCGGTTCTCCTTCTCCGGCTAAGGGATGGCCCTGCCAGTCCTGACTGTAAATAATGATTTCATCTAGATAGGCAGCGGCATAGGCGGCATGCGGGCGGAAGATTCTGTCCATGAGCCGCTGAAAAGTGGCCGGTGCCCCGAACAACCCGAAAGGAAGGGTAACAAATTGGTGTAATCCAAACGGCGTCGTGAAGGCTGTCTTTTCTTTGGATAAGGGCGATAAGGGGATCTGCCAATATCCCTTGGTTAAGTCCAGTGTCGAATAAAAGCGAGCTGCGCCCAGCCGATCCAGCAACTCGTCAACCCGCGGCATTTCCCTCTCTCCCGCTGCAGACTTCGCTGAACCACGCCCACCTCGCCACATACCCCCACCGCCCGATTCAGGCCGGGGAGCCCTCCTGTGGACCACCTTGAACTTAAAGGGTTGTAATGCCAGATACCAACGGGTGATCCGCGCGTTGGTATCCTTCATGCGGTGGAGCCACTGCAGGGGCGCGTGGTCCGAACAGAGAGTGAACTCCCGACCCAGGAGATAATAGCGGAGGGTGAGAACAGCCCACCGGATCGCCAAGCATTCCTTCTCAATGGTGCTGTACATCGTCTCTCTCTTAGAGCGCTTCCGACTGATGTACAGCACCGGCCGTTCCTCACCCTCTATCTCCTGGGCCAGGATGGCCCCCAGCCCCCTGTCCGACGCATCTGTCTGCAACAAGAAGAGGAGAGAAAAGTCAGGAGAGTGTAAGAGCGGTCCGCCACACAGGGCAGCCTTTACCTGGGTGAAAGCCTGCTGACACAGCTCCGTCCACTGGACCAGATCTGGAACTTCCTTTTTAGTGAGGTCAGACAGCAGTCTGGTGAGGTCCGAATAATTAAGCACAAACCTTCTGCAATATCCCCCAGGAACTGCCTCACCTCCTTTTTGGTCTTAGGTCTCGGACACATTGCAATTGCATAAAGTCTTATTCATTTGGGGACGCACTTGCCCTTGACCTAAGTGGAATCCCAGATACCAGACCTCCACACGCCCAACCGCACACTTCTTCGGGTTGGCCGGCAGACTGGCCATTCTCAGCACACCCAGAACAGCCCTCAAGTGCCCCACATGCCGCTGCCAGTCATTACTATAAATGTTTGTATTATCCAGATAGGCAACGGCATATGCAGCATGTGGCTGGAGAAATTAATCCATAAGACGCTGAAAGGTAGCCGGTA
>NW_015542495.1:1426605-1431345 GCF_001515605.1 Sinocyclocheilus anshuiensis
TTCGGGTTGGCCGTCAGCCCGGCCCCCCTCAGAGCTCGTAGGACAGCCCGCAGATGCGCCATATGACGCTGCCAATCCTGACTGTAAATAATGATGTCATCTAGATAGGCAGCGGCATAGGCGGCATGCGGCCGGAGGATTCTGTCCATGAGCCGCTGAAAAGTGGCCGGTGCCCCGAACAACCCGAAAGGAAGGGTAACAAATTGGTGTAATCCAAACGGCGTCGTGAAGGCTGTCTTTTCTTTAGATAAGGGCGATAAGGGGATCTGCCAATATCCCATGGTTAAGTCCAGTGTCGAATAAAAGCGAGCTGCGGCCAGCCGATCCAGCAACTCGTCAACCCGCGGCATTGGATAGACGTCGAATTTCGACACCGCATTCACTTTGCGATAATCCACACAGAACCGAACCGAGCCGTCCGTTTTAGGTACCAAAACTATCGGGTAAAGCAATGGCCCCGTGTTGACGTTCTAATGGCCCGATGAGGTCCATACCAATTCTCTCGAAGAGGACCTGCATAAGAGGAAGAGGGCGCAACGGCGGTTTTGGGGAGGCCGGGGGATTCACTAACTGACATTCACGACAAGCCGCGCACCACCTGCGCACATTCTCGTGAATGCCCGGCCAAAAGAATCGGGCCATTAACCGGTTCAAAGTTGCTGCCTGTCCCAAATGTCCTGCCATAGGATTACAATGAGCCGCCTGGAAAAGCATTTCCCGACGGCTTTTAGGAACTAACAACTGGGTTGTATCCTGTTTTGTCTGAGCGTCTTGGGTCACTCGATACAACCTATCTTTTAAAATAGCAAAATAGGGATAATAAGGGGGTCGTGCCGGCTGGAGCGGCTGTCCGTCGATGGAGCAGACCTGTTCAAACGCATTTTTCAGCGTCTCATCCCGAGACTGCTCCAGGGGAAAATCATCACGCTCCGGGAGGATTAGCCTCTCGGCAGCGCTCGGTTCTCCTGTCGCAGGCTCAGGCAGCTGCGGTACCGCCTCCCCTGCCTGCACGGCCGCCTCCCCTCCTTGCTTCTCCTTTCCCCAAGAGACATCCGAGCACAAATACCCCAATAAGTGATTAAAAGCTGGCCAATCATTGACCCCCGAGGCGCTCGAGCTGGCCGGCCCCGCCCCCCTGGAGATGGGCCACAGTCCCGCGGACTCCGGCGCCGGACCGCCCCTTCACCGGGGCTGCGCTCGCGGTGGGAGATTCACCCGGGACCTAGGGAGAGGGACAGGTTTAGAGGTAGAAGAGGGGGGGAGAGAGAGAGAGACAGAGGGCAGGATTTCGCCCCCCCCGGCACACCACCATCTGGTCCTCCGCCAGTTGAATGGCCAGGTCCAGCAACGCCGGCCGGTGGCACTGGACCCACTGCGCGGTGTTCTTCGGCAACCGCGCGACGAACTGCTCCAGCACCACGCGGTCGATGATCTGGTCGACGTCGCTTCCCCCGGCCAACAGCCATTTGCGGCACGCGTCCCGGAGCTGCTGAGCCATCACGAAGGGCCGGCCATGTTCCCCCAGCTCCAGTGATCGGAAACGCTGACGGTGTTGTTCGGGGTTCAGCGTCCCTCTCTCCCGCTGCAGACTTCGCTGAACCACGCCCCCTCGCCACACTTAGGTTTTGGAGATCATACATTCTTCTCCATCTGCACTTCAATCTCCCGTAGGCCTTTTCAACTTCAACTTCATTTTTGCATTTGTTAGATTCATTAATGCAGTGAAGTAAAGAGATAAGACGATATAAGAAAGGAAAACAGGAAACCTAACTCGGCCCCAAATTCATGTCACTCAAGGCACTGTTGTATCATATGTTAGCACAGTGTCCACAATTATGGCTCCAGTGATGCAATCCATCTTTAATATCTTTCCACACTTACACTAAGTAAACAAATCCCTTGCATAGTAAATGCATTACATGAATTAAGCCAGAAGAAGAAGCGGTCACACTTTATTTTAAGGTCCTCTATTAACAAACCGTTAACTACTACTTTTGCCTCAATAAACTCCTAATATGCTGCTTATTAATAGATAGTAAGGTAGTTATGTTTAGGATTAGGGATGTAGAATATGGTCATGCAGAATATGTGTTTTATAAGTACTAATAAACAGCCAATATGTTGATAATAGGCATGCTAATAAGCAATTTGCTATTAGTGAGAATTGGTCCCTATACTAAAGTGTTACCGAAGAAGCTTAAAACCAAGAACAGGTTTTAACTGGATCTATTCACAGGAAACTAATAAAGCCCAAATATATCCCCACATCCTAACCGGCAATAAACAAAAGGAATCCGCTAGTATCACACTACATGGAGGAATTCACAGAATGCAAGATATGTTTACTGCAACACATTTTATGTGACTAGATTTTTACAACAATAGGATGTGGTTTACAAGAATGGATATGACTGAATTAAGATGACTTTACTTTGGATTGCCTATTAAAACAATGCAAAAATGTTTTTAGATAACAACTGGTTTTATATAATAGAAAATATTATTTTACATGAAAATGTTTTTATATGAAAATGTTATTAAATGTGAATTTAAAAGGAAATAATATTTGTCTTGGTATATCCTTGGGATATGGCATAATACTCTGTATTCAGTTTCCATTGGTCATATTAATTAACAGTCCCACTTTATATTATGTGGCCTTAACTACTATAAAGTAATCCTTTGATACAATGCACTTATTGTGTACATACATGTTTTACATCGTACTTATATTTTAAAAATGCCTGCATGTAATTACATCTGTAATTAGTTTCTGTAATTACATTTATAATTACACTGTTGACCCATCGCTTACACCTTAACCCACCCTTAAACCTACCCATACCACCCTTAAACCTACCCATACCTTTAAAAGTGGAAAAGCAATGAAACACATTCATCACTCTTGGATCACTATTTCATCACTATGGCTAATCCCTTGAGATCAAGTGAACATGCGTGGGCTGCTCTACTTATGAAAAGCCTTGTAAAAGAAAACTATATTCCTTCCCTGAGTGCTGAATGACCAGCTGATGGACTTTTGGACACTGGCAATGAAGTCATGCTGATTAGATATGCTCTGTAAAGCTTGATTGAAGACAGCAGTCGGGATGTTGGAAATGGTACAGTTATAACGATTCTTATACTGATTTGTTTGCACAAATATACATGTTTGGGAATAAAAATAACACTCTAGTGATTACACAAGAAGCATTTGCGTATCATTAAGTGGTACGCAGTAGAGAATGAACATCAGTGACATTGCAGAAGACCATCACCTCTGTTGCAAACTGTGAGATTTATGACACAGTATTCAGCCTATAGGCCATAACCTTTCACAATCATAACATGGTAATGGGAGATGTGTCCACTACGGGAGACGGCACCTGAATGATTAAACCCTTGCATTGCACAAGAGCATGAAACGAGCTGATGTATAGCCATTTTCAGCACTTACTCGGAGGTAAACAAGCACACTTATTCATTATAGGCTCTTTATTTTATTCCTTTGATGTGAATACAATATGATTGATTCAAGGAGATCAAGTATAAAGCATAAGGGGTGTTTATTTTTGCCTTATCATCCCATTTGCTCTGTTTGTACATTTAAGAACGATATACAGTAGTCTACACTGAAATGATCTGCCTGAGAGCAATATGAGCCATCAACAACTCGCACCCTTCAATAAAGCATCTCACACTGATCTTGTACAAAAATGTCAGAGGACACATAACACTTCGGAAAGGCCTTTCATGTGTTTATGGATTTAAGATAAATGGTTCTTATAACTATTTTTACTTCACATGTGTGAGCTTTCCAAAGCCATTTTGCCTGCATACATTCCAGGCTATTTTTATGGGGAGTGAAAACAAGACTCTCTTTTTCAGTGTCCATCATTTCTCTGTGTTTCAGAAACTAAGACCATTTTCATGAAGTCAGTCCACAATGCAATTTGCAGTATAAATGCCCACTGGCCATGTTCTGTCGTGTATTTTTCTTGGTAAATTACTTGTAAATCAAATCACTTTATTGTCACTGGATTTATTGTCACATATACAAGAGTGAGCCAGTCATGTATTGAGGGTAGCAGAAACTAAGACCATTTTCATGAAGTCAGTCCACAATGCAATTTGCAGTATAAATGCCCACTGGCCATGTTCTGTCGTGTATTTTTCTTGGTAAATTACTTGTAAATCAAATCACTTTATTGTCACTGGATTTATTGTCACATATACAAGAGTGAGCCAGTCATGTATTGAGAGTAGAACAGTAGTATTTCTGGAGTTCAAACAGTACGGCATGACATTAACAACACTAAGCTTATGGATGGTGTGTGTGTGTGTGTGTGTGTGTGTGTGTGTGTGTATACAGTATATATAACGCTAATATCTTAATTTGCTTAGGATGAAAACATCTTCCAAATGCATAAAAAGTACAGAACACATTATACATCTTAGATATGCAATAAATACACACATTACTATAATAATATACAAATAATGTATATGTGGAGAGTAATTTACAATATAAAAAGTTGTAAATATAATATAGAGTAGTTCTTGTTCTTTTTACACTGAATATTTCTCAATGTGGGTTTATTTTGAAAGTCAATAGACAAATACTTTGAATAAAGAAAAAGCATATTGACAATCGTGGTGCATGTTGTCACATAATATGAAGTAAGTTGTCACAATGGGAAATGGGACTCAAAAAATACCTAATTTATAATACTTTTCAAA
>NW_015542495.1:1431556-1460542 GCF_001515605.1 Sinocyclocheilus anshuiensis
AAACTCATACAGGTTTGGAATAACTTGAGGGTGAGTAAATGATGACAGAATTTTCATTTTTGGGTAAACTATCCCTATTGTATATAATATACAAATAATGTGTAAAATGTAAAAGTATATGCAGAGTGCTTTACAATACACTGTCAAAAGTGGTAACCTGCAATTGTTTCCATAAGGAGCTATTTTTAACTGATTTAACCTGTACAATTGGTTATATATTTGGCATAAATTAATGGTTAAATTAATTAATTCAGGTTGTTTCAATGATGTTAAGTATAATTTTTGACTTGAATGAAATCAGCTAATATAGATCATACCGTTTTTAAGATATTTAACTTTATACACACACACACACACACACACACACATACAGACACAAAACACTGTTGAACATTTATACCATTATTACCCAGGAAAAGCGATTCAGTTCATTGGACACATGCTGACAAAAGTGATGCATGCTGTCACATAATATAAAAAACATTATTGCAATGGAAACCACAGAGAGAATAGTGTTTTAGAAATGATATGTAAGTTATAACAGAGCGCCTTAGTTTGGAGGATAGAAATTTCCAAAATAAATAAATAAACCTTACTAACTTTTCAACTAGTAGAACATAGAAGACTATTTAAAATAAAAAGCCAACATTTTTGTCATTGGACGTTTGACTTAAAACCTTTGTATTTGCAGACATATTGACTGTTGTCCCCTATGACTACTAGCACCAGTGTCCTCTAGCCATTTCTAGAACTACCTGTATGTAGAGGTATTATAATAAGTAGTTACAGTAACATGTGTGTTGTGTAACATGTACTCTCTAATGTAAAGTGTCCCCTTTATTTTTCACTCGGACTCCTGTGGTGCTGAAGGCCTACTGAAATGAGTCTGAAGCCCTGCAACAGCTAAGCGCTGGATAGAATTTCACATTCTATATTTAAGTCCCCTGACTTGTGTCACAGGGCTATTTATATGCCAACAGTCTTACTGTCAAAACAGCCTACAACAACATGATGGACCTGTTTGAGACCAACACTTATTTTTTCAACGATTTACGTTATCTCGAGGCGGACCATGCGACCTTGGATATGCCTGGAGTGTCCCCACTCTATGAGGGGAACGACAGCCCTCTGTCTCCGGGACAGGATTCGGTCCCGTCCGAGACAGGGTGCGAGAGCAGCGGGGAGGAACACGTCCTCGCGCCGCCGGGGCTCCAGCCTTACTGCGAGGGGCAGTGTCTTATGTGGGCTTGTAAGATCTGTAAAAGAAAATCCGCGCCGATCGACCGGCGAAAGGCCGCCACTCTGAGAGAAAGAAGGCGGCTTAAAAAGATCAACGAAGCGTTTGACGCGTTAAAGAAAAAGACGGTGCCCAATCCTAACCAGAGGCTGCCCAAAGTGGAGATTTTACGCAGCGCGATAACCTACATCGAGAAACTTCAGGACCTGTTGCATACGCTGGATGAGCAAGAACAGAACTCTGACAGTGACCCTTACACATACAACGTGAAAGAAAACCATGTAAGAACATAATAGATCCATGCGCTTTGACAGCAGCTGGATCCACGTGGTGCCATTTGCAACTAATAATTATCGATATTTATTATGTGCTAAACTTAAACTTAAATAAGAGCAGTATTAATGCTTTCCATCACGATTGCCTGTTCAGGTGGCTCCCAATGAGTATCACTGGAAAAAGACATGCCAAAACTGGCAGGGGATTCCAGATCATTCCAACTCCCAGATGGCCGGTCACCTAGAAGGTTGGTACAGAGAAACAACGTTTTAAGTTATAACATAGAGGTGTTTAATCATTAAGGAGTATAGTTGCTGTCTGATAGCTAATGTTTCATGCGTTGGTAATGTGCGTAATGGTCTGCGCGTAGTTGTCTGTGCGCTTTTACTTGCGCGTAATTTTGCATGATTGTGCCTTACAAAGACAAAACGCAGCTACTACACTATGATCTGCCCCGTGACAACTTCGTGTTGGCTTAACCTTGAAAACTGCTAATAAATAGTTTCCTTTGATTCAGAAAATGTCTATGATTTCTCATTTGAAATTTAGGCTATAGGGCAGAATTGTCTGTGCATAGTTACATGTGTGTAATTCATTGTGTGTAACCGTCATTTGTTTATTGCGTAAATCTCGCTGCATAAGTATCTGTGCACAATTCCCTGTAATATTCCCCACGTGTGTTTCTCGGTGCAAACGGACCCATGCGAACTTCTCTGTGCGTAATGTGTGTTCCAGAAACCGCAGTGGAGTCCTCAACGTCCAGCAGCCTTCGTCGCCTCTCCTCGATTGTTGACAGCATTTCCACTGAAGAGACGAAAGCTCGCTGTCCCGACCAGATCACAGAAAAGTGAAGCTCAAGCATCCACCTCACATTTCCCACATATAATTATTTCCATGAGCTAGTGTGAATGTACTAAATAGGCAACACTTTTAAACAATCATGCTTAAATAATGCATAACAGATCAAGTTCAATTCAACAAATTATTATATATGAAAATATATGTTCATAACAACATTTCTATATCCTCATAGCATTTCTTGGCTTTCTGAATGTAACTATGTGATCTGTTACGCATTGTATAATTAAATAATGTATTTATTACATTGCAAAGTATTATTATGAAGTGTTCCAATGTAATATTTAGATTTCTTTTTCATAAATGACCATTCAGTGTAGTTGCTGCAGCTAATTCCAGGTTAATTTCAGAGTCATTAATATCAGCAAAATGATTCCTGTCAATTTATGTAGTCTTTCTAAAATGTACATATTTTGTAATATATTGCTGTTACTTAAATTATTTGATAAATTAACAAGAAAAATAGAGCACTTGATCGCTCCCGGATATATTTCCAACATTAAACATTAAAAATATCAAAGGTGTACTCTGCATTTTTATTGACTTTTATTTAATTTATTTTAAAATTTTAATTGTCAATTATTTGTTTTAAAATTTTTATAATTTGAAGGATTTTACTGGTGATTTTGAGGTTTTGATATGCCTGCATCTTATGATGTCAAAACATACCAGCCTATTGTCTTATAAAATTGAATCATGATATTAAACAATGAAGTCATTCAACCTCGTTAAGGTTTAAATTAATTTAGCCTCTATGTAAGATCGTCATACTCGTTTGGTTGAATCTATTTTGAGTTGTAACATTAACTTAAAGGTCCCAAGCTGAAGGTAACAGGCATCTATGGCACGCAAGGATGGCCAGCCACCAAATGTCCTCATTAAACCCATTGAATTAAGAGCCCTCTGTATTCCACCACCAGCCTTGACCAGTCAAGCCAGCAGCTCTCCCAGATTTACGAGTATTAACGGAGTGTAAAATATGACTAGCCCTGAAATAGCCCTGGCCTTGCCAGTTAGTTCCAGCTGGCAGGGCAGGACTCAGGATTGGCTGCAATGAAACCCGCTGTATCTGTCTCATGATCTGAAGTAGAAGGTTGGTCAGGGGAAAATATTGCAAAGCTGTAAGCAACATGACAGCTATCATAATGTTAGAGGCTGTGAGGGTTTTCCCCTCGAATGAGGCGTTGGGTTGCATCGCATTTAGTGGCCGGGTTTAATTTGCGAGTGTGAATGCATGTGATCATGGCAGTTATCCATCGGTAGAGTGCTCCCAAGTTCCTCTGCAGCGTTTCCATGTCGCACAGTGTGCTGTCTGTCAGGACCGGCTCTCTGATTTTCCATTTAACACACTGCCACCTTTGACCTCATCACAGACACAAGTTAACTTATGTACTCAAACTCTCAAATGACTCGGAATGACCAGTGACATTTTTATAGGAATGCATCAGTATGTTTCTGATAACAATAATAATACTTCTTGTAAAAAATAAAGCTAAATCCTCTGTGTTGGCGACTACACACTTGGAGTAATTGTCTGATAAGTTCTATGGTATTAAGAGCAGGGCACTTCAAAGAGATGCATTGCTCTCCTCTTAGTGAGCCAGACTGTAACCAGATAGCTCTGTCTACAGTGTTGTTTTAATAGGATCTCAGATGTAGAGATGATGCAGTCTTATTGTGTTTTTTATTAGACCTGATGCCTGACTGCTTTAGCAGAGAGAAAAAAATCACAATTGAAATGTCTTCTTGACAGATTCATTGCTTCATTTGCATATGAACATACTCTGAAGTACATAACAACTACAAATGTGTCATTAGTTTCCATCAAAGGGAGGCACATAGAATGTGATTATAGCATCTTGCCATCTGGGAATCATCCCAGAGGAACCTTTTATTGCTCAGAGGCCTCGAGAGACTTAATGGAAGCTTCGTTTAAACATCAAATTCCTTAAGAAAAATACAATGAGATATAAATTATACAATATAACGTGCACAATAGAGTTTATTTTATTGCTGTATAAAATTCTAAGTGTGGATAGCATAGCTCAGATAGTGGTCATTATATTGAAATCAATCAGTCTATCTATCTATCTATCTATCTATCTATCTATCTATCTTTGCATCCTAGAAAGCAAAGTACTAATGATCATTTTAAAATATTCAGGTTTAAGTGATGATGTCTGGAGTAAAACAGAGGGAAATGCTGGTAAGATACACAACTAAAGCTAAACTATAGGATAAAAGATGAAGAAAGAAGCAAGAAAAAAAGATGAGATTTACTGACATTCCTTTGAATATCCAGATATGGAGCCACTCTGACTGGAGCTGAGGAAACACTTCCTCTAGCTGCCAGACAAATGCTGTTGCCAATCACACCATCTGACCATGTGATCAAATATGATACTGTTATTGCTGATGGAAAAAGTGCAGCCAATGGCTGGTCTTGGCAAGCAAAAGAAGGGTGAAGAAAAAACAAGTGGGTGGACGTAAAGCATGTCTTTTCATTGTTTTTCTTTAGATTGTTTATTTAAAGATTTCATATATATTCAATACCGATGGAAAATCGATGAAAAAAGGTGCGAAATACGAAGGGGAATTTGAATTGCATATTTACTCCTAACAAACTTGTAAGAGAAAATAAAACTGAGAGACTGCACAGTGAAAGAAACATTAACGCTCACCCTCTGCCCCACACGTAACACAGTCCCTGACCCTTGACAACAGCCCTCAGAAAAGCCCCGAAGTTCCCCTGAGACACGGCACCGTTCCCAAATCTCAGAGCAGGTTTGTGCGCTCACTCATCACAGCCGCCTCGGGACCCTTGCGCGTTCACCATATGCTTACGCAGTCTGAGTTGGATTCAGTTATCGACTGCTGTCAGGTTTTCTCGTTGTCCATGTTGTTAACAGTCAATTGTCTTTGATCTGTACGACCGCTAAGCAGGATTATCCTTGGCCAATGTCTTCTTCAGCTGTGCGCAATACAAACTACACCGGCTATTCATGTTTTCTTAGGTGCGCACGGTTCCCAGACACTGGAGAGGCCAAACGTTTTAGCACGTTGTGAGAAATATCCGCATTGTATCTTTATTAGCTGTCAACACTGATGGCTCGAGTAATGACCTCTATACAGCAATAGATGTTTTTTTTAAAGACACTTCATCAGTGTTACGGTTATAAAAAAGCCTGTGTGTGTGTGTGTGTATGTGTGTGTGTTTTTTTTTTTATTGCGTAACTGCTTTTATGCACCATTTGTAAGTGCTAATAAATTTAATTAAGTGTTTAATTTGAAAATGTTATCCAACAGGTTGCTATGAAAATAAATATAGGCTACTCAAATTTCAAATATCCTCAACAATACAGTACTGAAATGCTAAGTAATACAGTATGTAGCAGGCATGTGATCATGGCCTTGATCAGCCTCTAAAAGAATTTGTAAAAATTCCAATGGTGTGGATTTCTGATTGTGTGTGATATATTATTTTTCAGTTTTCAGAGAAAAATTTGTCAATTATTTGCAGTTATTATTGTTAATTTCACACACACACACACACACACACACACACATACACACACACACACACACACACACACTGGTTTCCATGTTTTATAGGGGCATTCCATAGGCATAATGATTTTTCTATAGTACAAACTGAATTTTCTCTCCCCTTACCCTAACCCTACATCTAAACACCTCACTGAAAACTTTCTGTATGATTTATAAGCTTGTTTCCTCATGGGGACCAAAAATGTCCCCACAAATGTATGGGGACATTTGGTCCCCATAACGTAGTGAATACCAGTACACACACATTATTATTTCAGGTCTTTGGGAAAAATTACAAATTTGAATGCTTGCTACAATTGATTTTAATTGCTTTTTACATTCAAATTCATTCTATTGTCAAAATTATTTTTACTAATCATTTATTACAGAGGGGAAGTTAAAAAGTGTTGACAGGGGACAAGCCCAAAATAGAGAAAGTCCTAAAAAATAAAGTAAAAATAATTAAAGAAACTACAATCGTTTATTTACAATGAATTAAATTTACACCCTTCAAAAACAGAATGATTGTTCTTTTAAATACCATCCTACGGGATAGAAAACTTACCATAATTGAAGAACAATGCATACACATATATTAAAACATACATATAAATGTTACAAAAACAATGTAGCAGAGAACTTGCCACACAGTTGCTAATGAGCTACTTAGAGATTTAATGAGCTTTAACGTAACTAACGCGGACACGCTACTTCTGACACCTTCATCCACAGTCCGGATCTTGAGTTCTGTATCTGCGTGAGTGTGTGCCTCGGAAATGCTACACCAGCCCTTACAGCTGGGCCGCATCTGCAACGCTGCTCTTTCCTCAAGCGTAAAATTAGCCAGCAAACTCTTAAACATGGAGTCATTCTTGACCGCTGCGTTTTAAGATAATAGAAGTTACATTTATTGGTTTGGTTCTGTATTTGAATGCATCTTTACTAAAATGAATCTCATCTCTTCAACTTTCAGGGGGCCCATGCATATGTATATCTGGGGGACTTAACTATATATGCAATCAAGACTTTTAATAATCAATACAAATACTTGGACACAGTTGAAGACAAAATATGAATGGCTACAGCTAAAAATCTCTACGTTTTACAGTTAAAGTACAAAAAAAACCTGAAGTGAGTAAAGTAAGATCTAAAGTAGACATCTACTGTAAAGCAAGAGTTTCTTCACATGAATGTTTATTGATGATAATTCCCTCTTGTAATGACCGTCTCACTGTTGAACTGAGTGAGAAACCACCCCTCCACACAGATGTGGGAAACTCAGTAGGGGTGTTGGGTTTGGGTGGGGAAGGGGGGTCACTGAGCCCTGCTTTGGCCAATGGGGCACGGTCATTAGGGCTGACCAGTGTGGGCCCCGGCATATAAGAAGGGCCGTATGGTTGCCCCCTCACAGATCTCCTACAACCAAATCCAACCAATCATGGACGTATTCTCTACATCCCAGATCTTCTACGATAGCACTTGCGCCTCGTCGCCTGAAGCTTTGGAGTTTGGCCCTGGAGGGGAACTGGCCGGGTCTGAAGAGGACGAGCACGTCCGAGCCCCTGGTGCCCCGCACCAGCCAGGTCACTGTCTGCAATGGGCCTGCAAAGCTTGTAAGCGCAAATCCAGCACGGTGGACCGCCGGAGAGCCGCCACTATGAGGGAGCGCCGCAGGCTGAAGAAGGTGAACCATGCGTTTGAGGCACTACGGCGCTGCACCTCGGCGAACCCCAGTCAGCGTCTTCCCAAAGTGGAGATCCTGAGGAATGCCATCCAGTACATCGAAAGTCTTCAGGAGCTCCTCAGGGAACAGGTGGAGAACTACTACAGTCTGCCTATGGAAAGCAGCTCTGAGCCGGCCAGCCCCTCCTCAAGCTGTTCTGAAAGCATGGTAAACATTACTTTCTTACTCTTCAAGTCAAACTGTGGGGTTTAGATTGATTGACATCATACTGAAGATCTGTCAAAACTGAAATACTCCCGTTTCTTCTTCTAGAGGGAGATTTCGAAAGGTCAGGGCCCAAATGCATGGAAAAAATCCATTTGAATGTGGATCTTATTGTAAGGTCCTTGTCCTTGTCTGTCTATGTTTTCGTCTTCATGTTTTATCTCAATAGCACACAGAGCATTCTATCCATCAAATGGAGTCAGTGATGCCTCAGTCTCAGCATGACAACAATAAATTGCTGCCCACATCTGGCTCTTTTTATACGCTAAGATATAAGCTTACTGCTGTTTGCCAGGGAACTTCTACAGTATATGTGGCACATTTTAACATATAGGGTTGATTTTGGGCTAAAAAAAATGAATAGAGTTTATTAAATAATCTTAGTTGTGTCTGTTTCAATGCTTAGTCCACTTGCAATATGCTATATATGTATTGAAGACACCCAAATTGTCACTGTTTACTATGAGTTTGCTTCTCAAAACATGTTCGCTAATGACTCTATGATCATGATTTACATAAATTTGGACATATTCTTTGATTCGGACCTTACTGTTTAGAAAAATCTGCGTAGTTTTGCTAATTTAGCTTGGTGCTAATAATTTGTTGGCCAAGGAGGTCTTCTAGACTCAATTATTCTGAATTAGCTATGATACAAATAGTAATTGAGATGTTACCACATCAAGCACATTTTTAGGTTAACTGACAAAACATTTTTGTTAATTAACTTTTATGTAACCAGGAAAAAGACTCACTCGGATTAAAATCTCCATTGCAAGATTGACATTGCCATTTATATTAGAGACTTTGAACCATTTGTTGACAAGGACAAGACTTCAAGATTTAAATGTTCTGAGTGAGTTAGTTTGCAAACTTTTAATGAGGTAGAACATTCATTGGGATTAAAATGTCTTTTACAAGTGTGACCTGGCTAAGAAGGCTATAGAAGTCAAACAGCAATTCTGCAAACAATGTGAGATGTTGGTTCCTACAAAATCTCAGTACAGGGGTTAAGAATGGAGGATATAGTAATGGCTTTCCCACTGGACTCTTTATAGCCTAATAAAGCCTCAGTAAATCCAGCCAACAGAGACTGGCAGGATAGTGACGGCCGTGCCGCATTCCTGACTGACTGCTTGAGCTGCGCTGCTGCCAGGATTTTCTGCAGATTTACTCAAAGAAAGTGTCATCTTGCACAAACTGGTGTGGCTTCCACTGACTCAATCAGTTCGCTACGCCTGAAGCCCAGCATAGCATGGGAGTCCCTCGCGAAGTAACCAGCGTGTGAAAGAAAGAGATACAGTGAAGTGCACAGACTATGCAGTGCTGCACAAGTTGTGGAAGAGGAAGCAACCAATCCATGTCACATATATATATATATGATGTTTAATGCTTTATATTTATGTATGCTGATGGAACTTTCTGTGTTTTTCACTTTAGGTTGACTGCAATAGTCCTGTATGGCCTCAAATGAATCCAAACTTTGGGAACAACTACAACTTTGAAGCACAAAATGGTAAGAAACAAGATCATTTTTATGTTTTTAAATTTCTTTGTGTCACATAGTGCTTGCCATTAATTATGCCATTTCCTCTTTCTTCATTACTCCAGCTTGCGCAGTGGACAGAACTCTAGGAGCGTCGAGTTTGCAGTGTCTGTCCAGCATTGTGGACAGGCTGTCTTCTGTAGATACGGGAGTTGCAGTGGGAATGAGGAACATGGTTGCTCTCTCTCCAACTGGAAGTGATTCCCAGTGCAGTTCTCCAGACAGTCCCAGCAACAGACCAGTCTACCACGTCCTGTGAGAGGGGGGGAGCGAGACACTCCAGCCTGGATATCTGCTTCCACAGAACGCTCTGCAGAATCTGAATGCCTGCTATTCACATTGCATGTTCATTTATGAAGTATTTTGGATGATTTGATAATGCTTTCAGATACCAATAAGAATGTAGCAATTACAAACCGCCATACAGCACAATGACAAAGATTTGCCCTCAAACTCACAGCTGAAAATGCAAAACAAATCTTTAGTTCTGTCTAGGCTTGGTTATAATACATGCTTTAAAAAAGCCGTACTATCCATAAAAAAGATGTCATTGTATAGACAGTGGATCTTTTTACCATGTTGACTGACTGTACAGCTGAACTACATTGAAATTGGTTTTATTTATCAATAATAATCGTTGAAGTACTCAGTAAATGCTGTTTTGTAATATTAGCCAACTTAATGTTATCCACGACCTACCATTCTCTGTGTTGTAAATAAGATTGTACATAATTTAAATGACTGTTTTTGTATTCGTGTAATGTTGTTTCTGACATATTTAATGAACATTCTTGCATAAAATGACTTTTTCATCAATAATACATTTCAAAAAGTTGTATTTAATGATCCCATTTGTCAAAATTAAATCCTTGGGTGCTTTTTGAAATGCGTCTCTCGGTAAATATTGACTGCAGCTTGGTCCCAATCATACGCCATTTGTCAGCTGCTAGAAGGAGGACAGTTGATAGTGTGATGAGTTGGATGTTGAAAAAGAGAGAGAAAGAGAGGAAATGAGCTCTGTGTGCCTGTTTGCTTAATGTAACAAATGTTACACATCATTCACACCTTCTTAATACCATTGTCATGAACAAATGGCCACATGCTGACACTTCAAGGTGCTGCTTGTGTGTGTGTGTGTGTGTGTGTGTGTGTGTATATAAAAGAGAACATTTGCACACAAGAACATTAGTTGCATTAGTTTAGTTTCATTTAAAGCTCACAATATTGAGTGGGATAAGATGTTTCAGTGGTTCATCTATGCAAACTATGCAATAGTCTCAATATATATTTATTTGTCCATCATATACAGTATGATTAAATGTCAAACTTAATCTAATTTGATGCTATTAAACTATAAGTACTCAGAGACCGAAATACATTACACTTAAATAATTCATTAAAAAACAAATATTTATAATGTGAATTTTTGCATTTTATCTGTATGCTATTGCTATTCAGTAAAAAAAAAAAACATCATGAAACACAATAGTGACGTAAAATTATATGTAAATGAACTGTAAAATAGGGAAAATACATCTTTAACTTTAAATTCCAGGGAGATCATTTTTAAATCTGTGAAAAGTAAATTAAATTTAATTGAATTAAAACTAGTAAAATACAACAGTAGATTAAATCTACCCCTCATCCTCATTTATATTAAATGTGTTATATGGTTATATGGCAAATATGAGTGTAATACGCATTAAGCTGTTAGCAGTAACATTTTTTCGATCATTTTGACCATTCCTGCTCGCTTCTTCTTTTATTTATGTTCTTGTTAGTGAATCAAATAGAGAAACACAACATTGAAGTAAAAAAATACCTACAACCCTCATTAAGGTAGTTACTTTCACATTTTAAAAGGTGCCTATTCAGACGTGGAGCCAGTTTTGCTCTTGTAAAGAGATTCAGTAATGCATTAGATGATCTTTCACTGAGAGTCTTTCAAACGCTTTAAGTACAGTAGATTCAATTTCAGTAAGCAATCCTGTCGCCCACCTGGCTATAACTCCGAATGCAATGCAGGAAATATCCATGGCTAAAGCACTACTATAATCCATTAAATGACTCATATATTGGATTTATTATTAACCCTTTAAAAGGTTTGAACCTCCATGGATTGAATAGCATAGTATGCTCTGACTGCACATGTTAAAAGCTTAAAAGGCCATAAAAGGAGACTTTTTTTTCACTTTTTTACTTTTTTTTTATTTCTTTGAACATTTATTATAGTGTGGATTTAATTGTTAAAGTCATTTACTGTGTTTGCACATATCTTAATGTTTTGACAAAAATATATTGAACATTATACTGTTTCCCAAGGAAAAAGATATAGTTCATTGAACCCACTTTGACCTTTTTTGACAACAATGCACTAGTAACCTTTGGCCACCAGAGTGCAGTACTTTCTCAGATGCTTTTACAAAGCTATATAACTGACTCCCTGGTAGCCAAAGACCACCTATGTGTTGTCAGCTTTCAATATCTCATGCTTTAGAAATTAAAATGCTGTATTAAAAATAGTTTGTAGGGAAGAAAACTGTTTAAATTAAGATTTCCTTTTATCAATATATTAGTGTGGCATCTGTTAAGTAGTGATAAGCAGATATCAACAGGTTATCTGAAGCAGTAATTCTTCACCTGTTCTTGAGTTGAGTAAGCCTAGCATATATATCACGTATTTAGCACTTATTTTACAGATACATTCTGTGCTAACAATCTCATTTTTTTCTAGAAGAGAGTAAAAAATTGTAATCTGCCCCCGTGACATAGGGCTAATTGGGTACAACAAAGAAAAAATGTTTAATTATATGTACACAAAACAGCTATTCCAAGATCAGTTCCAGATTGATCTGTGCATTAGTGGTATAGATTTTCAGAGACACTTTCTGCAGGCTACAACGTTACGACAGTAGGTGGAGACGATTGGTAGGACCGAGTCA
Organism: Sinocyclocheilus anshuiensis; assembly: GCF_001515605.1. Classification (NCBI taxonomy): domain Eukaryota; kingdom Metazoa; phylum Chordata; class Actinopteri; order Cypriniformes; family Cyprinidae; genus Sinocyclocheilus; species Sinocyclocheilus anshuiensis. The sequence goes on from NW_015542495.1 coordinate 1,443,907, forward strand.
TTGAATCACTCAAATAAATGATTCGTTTCAAAATAAAGATTTCAATTTTTCCTTTCTCTTTGGAGTGTTACAAGCTCTTGGTGCATAAAGAAGATCTGTAAAGTTGCAAAGACTAAAGTCTCAAATCCAAAGAGATATTCTTTATAAAAGTTAAGAGTCAACCAGGCCTACCTAAAAGGCTCATTCTAACACGCCCCCACATGTCTACGTCACTATGTGGAAATATTAGCATAATGCCGCCCAAATGTGCACGCAAAGAAAGAAGGCGTGGTTTCAGGAACAGCAGTAGTGTTGATGCAGCCATGTCAGGGAGACGCTGTGTTTCAGTGCGAAAGCAAAAGCACTTTATTTGGCCTTCCGGAAGTAGATGCAATTAGGAATCATTGGTTAAGATTTATTTACAACAGAACAGCACAACCCAGATGTTCGAATTTGTGCAACGCATTTTATGGACGACAGGTTTTTGAACCTAGAAGAGTACAAGGCTGGCTGTGCACACAAGGAGTGGAAAATGTTAGGCTACTATGTAATATAGATTTATTATTGAAAACAAAATGGTCTACCTCAAGGCGGAAGAGATCAGAATATTAATTGTCCGTTAAATCACATTATATTACTAGTCTTTTAGTCTGTATTTAAAGGGGTCATAACTTTGATTCTCGCTGTAGTATTGTTGTTGCCGTGTGTTTCGTTGTGAAAGTGAAACTACTTTGTTTGGCCTTCCAAATGCATGTTTTAGATATAGCTCCGATTTAAAATTCACCAGACCTATACAGTTCTGAGTGCAAATCCACTTTGATTTACGTAAATCAATGTGCTGGCATGGGCGTACTTTTCTCAGTGATAAATAAAATATTTTAAAAAGGTCCTAGCTAGAGGTTTTTCCAATGGAGTTAATCTATTGTTGTCAGGATTTTGCTCAGCTGTGTGGATTTTCTGCCAGAGAATGTTACATCGAAAGTATTTATGAGCATTATGTTTGTTTACTCTTTTAGTACAGATTTTGAGAAATTAAAAAGCACATTTAACAGCTGGATCTCATTAGTAATGTGTACTTATCCTGGTCCCCCTTTCCATAAACGTCTTCCATGTAGTTTCATTAGTCAAAATGTTATTTCAGGAAACATATACAGTGGAAATGTAGAAAAATATTTTACTGGCTCAACCCTCTATGCACACATCAGCAATAGAGTAGTACATTTTTTAGCTGACTTGCCAGATTATACATGGTAATTGTTTTTAAAATCCAACAATAATCATAAGAAAATAATATGACAACTAATTCTACCACTAATATCAATACAAAACACACTAAGGTCTGATGAACTGCTGGGTTAATGAACATTAAACCTGTTGTGTTGGTGAGTTAAAATATTATCTGTGCTCAACTTATTATAAGCCTGTAATTCAGTCACTGGCGATTGAAATCTAAGACTTGCTAACGATAAATATTATTTGTTTCCTAGCATGAAATTTAGTCACATACACAAGTTATCTGCTTGTAATGTAGAGCGTTGTACTTACACTTTATGCCATGTTGGACTGTTATGGGACTAGTTGAATATCCTGACACTTTTTTTAATTCACTTGTCATATCAGATGACAAGAGCATCACTATTAAAAAAAAAGATAATTCGAAAAAGATAATGATGGAAATTTCAGGGCCTGTAGTAACAATTTACAATCCCTTTTACATAAAGAGCAAGTTTCTGCATTACTCTCACTGTCAGGTCAGTTGGGTTGTTTATCAGTCCATTAGATGCCTGATGAGTAAAAGAATTTCACTGCACAAGCTAGTAACTTCAGCCTCTGTTGAACACATCAACTGGTCATGTCTGTGGATAAAACGGAATACTCTCCCATCTTTTCTTACTTTTGCATCAGTTTACGTATGCAAAACTTTAACATTTTCTGAAAACTTGACTCAAAGCACAATGAACAAAGAAAGCAGGTTACATCATTATGCAAGTAGGTACTGATAAGTGGCTTTTTGTGTCTATCGAGTGAGTCTTTGAATTGTTCACTCAATCACTTTGTTTAAATGTATTGATTCATTCAGGAACGACGCACCACTAATACCATGAAACAGAGTCTGCTGTGGTTTCATTTGCAACTATTTTGGCTGGCAGAGCAAAAAGGGACTAACGGTATGTGTTTAAAATTTAAGTTACTTGATATTAGCTTTTTGTTTATTGAATTGTGTTGATTAATTATTGCAATATGCAGTTGCTAGGTGTTCTAAGTAGATGTTAGCATGTTCCTATGCATTTGCTAGGGTGTTCTGAATGGTTCTAGGTAGTTCAGATCAGAAACAAAAATTTGAAGCTTTGCACACACGCAGATATATTTATTTATACAAATATAATATGTATAACAATTGCATATCACTTGTTATTTTTTTCGCTGTATAATAATATCAACTTGTCCAGCCTCAAAAATGCAAGTCATTAATTAGAAATTCTATAAGTAAACATACAAAAGGGAAGAGAATCCATTGAAATAAACTGATTGACAATCAAGGAACAAATCACCTTCACAGCTTGGAGTGATTTTGTCTATAGAATGATGACACGCTTATATGTTACCCACAGTCTGAGATTACTCAAAAACCAACCAACAAAGGAACTAATTTAAGTATCTACCAAAGTCCTACGGCAGGAAAACCATCAAATCAAATTACAATAACACAGATACAATATTACCTTTGATTACTGGTGGTCTTCAACTACTTGCTGATTTACAGTTTTGCTTCTATAAGACTTTAACTAACAGTACGACTACAGCACTGCAATTGATAGTTTGCCAACTTTTGACAGTTTGTGTTGAGGGCATGAAGCTGTGAAATAAAAACGCAATTTTGTAAATAAAAACAAAATTCAGTGGCTTAATGCTTGCTTTTTAAATCGATTGTCAAAACAGGACAATGTTTCTAGTGAATGAGGTGGTTGGTTATGTGAAATATAACAATAAATAACACAACAATTAATCATTTTTCAAACCTCTGAGATAATAAACTTGAAAATAGAACTTTAAAATAACAAAATACTATGTAATGATTTACCTCCATTTGTAGATATCATGTATCTGTGTTTGACATTCCATTTGTCCTCATAGTAAATAATTTCATAATATCAACTAGAAATGTCTGAACTTAAATAGAATATTTATGAATTAGAATTCATTTCAGTAGTGACATCACAACCATAAAACCGCATCAAAACTGTACAGCTCTCATGAATGCATGACCTGTTAAAGGTGTAGTGTGTCAGTACTGTGCCACAAAAACAAATTGCGAAAATAAGGACCGTTTCCAAACATTTCTGCTACTGGTTTCCAAATGTGAAGTCCTGCCTCAAACTCATGCTACTGGGTGGATGCACAAACAAATTGATATATCAATGCAGTTTACTTTAATTAAGGTGAAATCTGAGAAAGTATTTGCAAAAATGACACACTTTACCTTTAAATGTCTGCCAATACAATATGCCAAATGTACAAGATAATCTCTGTCAATGGCACTGTGATACAGTGATCTTATAAGAACATTCTGTGCAAACGATGTTTATGGTTTAGTCTGACTTTTGTCACATGGTGCATAAGATACAGTTTTGTAGCAACTTTTCCCTCAATTAATTTCTACGCTTAAAATGGGCTTTTTAACCATAATTTGACAGTAGGATGTGACAAAACAAGTGTTATTGCTAAATCTATTTTCTTTACAAAATATTCCTTGCTACAATATGGTATAAAATACCTCAGTGTTATCCAATCAAGGATGACTGACATAAAAAGCGCCAGAGACACCAGCACCAAAAGAACCCTTTGAAAAGTTACTGTACAGCACTGTGGCAACATAAATATAATGATAGTAAAAACAAATCATTGAATGCTTAAGAAATACATGTTGAGAAATCACATTATCACAAAACTACAAGAGGGACTTTTAAAGAGGGTCACAACTTGGGATTGGTTCCAGACAACTGAAATATGAACAAGCAAGTGTAAAACCATGTACTTAGTGCTATCCTTCCTTTATGCCATCATGTACATTTTTCCTAGCAACAATTTGGAACACAAATCATGGAGTTTTCAACCTTTTTGAGTTGTAGGTAGTTGATTGAAAGAGGATAGTCTTCACTGCAGAACAGTAAGGGTCCTCTTCTGAGATCTCTTGGACCTCCTTACATCACGACTGTGAGAGTATGCCAGTCTCACTCAGTGTCCTCTACTTTTTCTTCTTTTGGAATAGCCTGTAAAAAACCAGAAGGACAAAAGCTGAGAGACAAGTTGAAAGGGGCAGTCAAAATGTTGGTTGGTATTTTTGGCTATTTATAACATGTAATGTAGCAGACTGGACTTGAACCTTTGGTCCAATGTGACCACTATGACCCAATGTCTCAAGGGCAAGTACCAGTGTTGCAGTCAAGACTAGCTAATTTGAGTCAAGTTCAGGCCGAGAACTGAATACAGTAGGTTGAATCTGATTCAAGAGACTAAAAGAGCCAAGGCCAAATGCTACATAACCATAAAAATCTGGTCTTGGACTCGGACTTGGGATGGACTGGAGACCCCAGTACTGCAACACAAAGAAAGTCCAAAGTTGAGATGCTTAATTTTTGCACAAAACGTTGCATGTATCCTTCTCAGACAAGGCATTTGCTGAATGCATTATGACAAACCTTGAAGGCTTGAATATATTGTACGTTTCTGCTGATACAGTTCCATATTTATTTGCTAGCAGGTTATATAAAGATCACCTACTTTTTGGCACATTTTATATTCTTTTTGCTATGTGATTTGTATTTATTTCACAGAGATCTTTTCACATATCAGCCTTATTTTTTTAAGCTAGGAAAAATCACATTTTGGATTGTTCCTACTAGATATTTTAGTGTCTACATCAGTTTCTCAACCTTCGTAACTCCAAGGTCCCCCATTGTTAAAGTCAATACATGCAGACCTCTGAAACCCCCAACAGACTAAGATATTTCCTCTTGTACATCTGCTGAAATAACAAAAACACAAGTTTATTTTAGACATTAGACATTTTTATTAACAGAAACCACAGTTGAAAGTATACTTGTCTTCATTTCACTCATTGAAGAGTAAAAAAAACAAGCGCTTAATTTGTCAATTTTGCGTTAAATTGCCAGCTGTGCATGTAATTTTTCCCAGAGTTTTGTTTGGAAGACCTTTAATTAATTTCGTCCCTCTTCCCCCATCTACAATTGGAAAACTAGTCTTATTTGTTTTTCAGATGTGTGTGTGTTTGGTGTGGTTTAGTTTTGGCTGAGTGCTCTCTGGTCACTGCGGCTTTGCTGTTTAGTCGGCATGCCAGTCTTGATAGGGGATGATCTGGGCTCAACTCTCTCCCCATGATCCTCTTGCCCAGACATAATGTCCCAAAAATACTCAGCAGCTCACAAGCACATATGATTTTACAGCCAATGATTTAGCCACAAGCAAGAGATACATAAGTAATTCCAATTGGCCTTTGGTGATAAGTGTACAGAGGCCAGCGCCTCTGTTAGAAGTGTATCCACACGGACGTGCTTTTGCGTCGGCACTGCTTATAGCTTCATTTTAGGCTTGGCTTGTTTCTATCGCGAGGTTACAACGCTGCCAACTTTACTGCTGCTCAGAGCTAAGTGTGGTGTGAGGAGGTAATGAGGCGAGAGATGGGCCGAGTATCATTAATACAAGGAGATGTGCTTTGGTCTGTCTGGAAAAGACTCTTGACTAATAGAATTCTCACAGATTGTATTGCATTTGCAAAGAAGAAAGAAGTCTTGAGGAAATGAGAGTGCTGTTATTTCAGAACAGGGATAATGGAAGTGATAAAGGATGATGAGAAAGCATACACTTTCTCTTTTTATATAGAAGGGGAGGCACTGTTTCAGAAGCTACTATGGGGTGTGACAATGACATATCAATTAGCACCAAACTGAAAAAATGGCAGTACAAGAATACAAGAAGCCTGTATTTAATAATGCATATGTAATGTACTGCATGCGTTATATATAATGCATAAAATTCATGAAAGATATGTAATACATAAAAAAGAGAATTCATAATGACTTTTTACATAGTCCAATTGTGCATTATACTTTATGTAGTCCTTACAAAATCCGACCTACCTTTTCATAATGCATTGTAATGCATTGAAATTACGATATAATATATGAACTTGATAACAATTTAGTATAGGGACCAGTTCTCACTATTAACAAGTTGATTATTAGCATGCCTATTAATAAAATAGTGGCTGTTTATTAATACTTATAAGGCACATATTCTGCACGAGCATATTCTGCATCCCTAAACCTACCCAATATCTAAACTTAACAACTACCTTACTAACTATTAATAAGCAGAAAATAAGTAGTTTATTGAAGCAAAGGCGTAGTTAATGGTTTGTTAATAGCTGAGAATTGGACCTTAAAATAAAGTGTGACCTTGAACTTTATAGGGATTTGGCAACCCCAGCTGTTTCATTTACAACGTATAATCATATGACTGTCAAAGTTGTTTATGAGAACGTCTAGGTTACTTGTGTAACCCTCGTTTCCTGAAGGAGGGAACGGAGACGTTACGTCAGTCGTGACTGACGAATTGGGATCTCGCCCGAGAGCCCAATCACCTTCGAGTGTTAACTAAACAAGCCAATGACAGTTGGCGTGCGTGTTTCGCCACCTTTAATTAATTTCGTCCCTCTTCCCCCATCTACAATTGGAAAACTAGTCTTATTTGTTTTTCAGATGTGTGTGTGTTTGGTGTGGTTTAGTTTTGGCTGAGTGCTCTCTGGTCACTGCGGCTTTGCTGTTTAGTCGGCATGCCAGTCTTGATAGGGGATGATCTGGGCTCAACTCTCTCCCCATGATCCTCTTGCCCAGACATAATGTCCCAAAAATACTCAGCAGCTCACAAGCACATATGATTTTACAGCCAATGATTTAGCCACAAGCAAGAGATACATAAGTAATTCCAATTGGCCTTTGGTGATAAGTGTACAGAGGCCAGCGCCTCTGTTAGAAGTGTATCCACACGGACGTGCTTTTGCGTCGGCACTGCTTATAGCTTCATTTTAGGCTTGGCTTGTTTCTATCGCGAGGTTACAACGCTGCCAACTTTACTGCTGCTCAGAGCTAAGTGTGGTGTGAGGAGGTAATGAGGCGAGAGATGGGCCGAGTATCATTAATACAAGGAGATGTGCTTTGGTCTGTCTGGAAAAGACTCTTGACTAATAGAATTCTCACAGATTGTATTGCATTTGCAAAGAAGAAAGAAGTCTTGAGGAAATGAGAGTGCTGTTATTTCAGAACAGGGATAATGGAAGTGATAAAGGATGATGAGAAAGCATACACTTTCTCTTTTTATATAGAAGGGGAGGCACTGTTTCAGAAGCTACTATGGGGTGTGACAATGACATATCAATTAGCACCAAACTGAAAAAATGGCAGTACAAGAATACAAGAAGCCTGTATTTAATAATGCATATGTAATGTACTGCATGCGTTATATATAATGCATAAAATTCATGAAAGATATGTAATACATAAAAAAGAGAATTCATAATGACTTTTTACATAGTCCAATTGTGCATTATACTTTATGTAGTCCTTACAAAATCCGACCTACCTTTTCATAATGCATTGTAATGCATTGAAATTACGATATAATATATGAACTTGATAACAATTTAGTATAGGGACCAGTTCTCACTATTAACAAGTTGATTATTAGCATGCCTATTAATAAAATAGTGGCTGTTTATTAATACTTATAAGGCACATATTCTGCACGAGCATATTCTGCATCCCTAAACCTACCCAATATCTAAACTTAACAACTACCTTACTAACTATTAATAAGCAGAAAATAAGTAGTTTATTGAAGCAAAGGCGTAGTTAATGGTTTGTTAATAGCTGAGAATTGGACCTTAAAATAAAGCTGGAGGAATGAGAGGCCCGCGGAGACGTACATCAGCGTCATCAGCACTGCTTGCCAGCTGCTTCAATTGATTCATTATTTCACATTATGACATAACAGCTGAGTTTCAGACACAATAGTGGTCTGTTTTCAGAACAACGTTCCACTGGTGACAGGCAGCATGTAGTACTGTATCTCCCACAGGCCTCAAGAGGTGACGGGGCAGCTAACCTCTCCGTGAACTGCCCTGCTGAGGTCCTGTTACCCTTAAAGCAATGAAAAGCCTCACCTACGACATGTGGTTCTGCTGGGCGGCCAGGTTTTGCTGCTGCTGTTGCTGAATGAGGAGCTGCTGCTGTTGGCGTCTGCGGGCGGTGCGAAGCTTCTCGAACCTCGCCTCCATCTCCTCCAGGACTTTAGGGGTGTAACGCACCACCAGTTTGACGCTGTCCTTGGCTGCTTTCAGTAGCTCCACTGCTTTTTCGTGGTGTTCACCCTCGACACTCTAGGAAAAAGAATTCAGTAATTGGTTTTTCAGAGCAATCTGTGGTTGTTCATGTCATCTAATTCAACGGACCAAACGTGTATGTCTAAGTTCAATAGTTTGTTGATGACTGCTGCAACTTTATTGCATCCAAACCCATACTGTAGTTTTGTCAGCTCAAAACTGCACTAGAAAATGCTCCACGGTGATGAACATTCAATTACATTTTGGCACAAAAGAGCCATTAATTTCCTATTAGCTCAGGAACCGTAACATGTTTGGTTTAATGAGAAATTGCTTCTCAAATGCTGTCATAAAACGCTTTCCTATTACAGTCTTTGACGCAAATGAAATCAAATGGATCCTTTCTGAAGTCTTCTGTCCTCTTTGAGCGAGAAAACAGTGGACATTAGTTTCTATAAACTAAAATTACTCCTTCATGTAATAGAATTGTAACAAACTTGAATGATGGCAGAGAAGAGAAAAGCAACTGGCTTCAAAAGGCTTGCACTGCAGCAGTGACTCAGAGCGCTTTATAAGAGCAGACAGCTTTTTTTTACTGAAAGATTCATTCGGATTCAGTCAATGATTAATTCTCATCTGGCTCCAGTCTGACACATTTTAAACATTTACAGTGAATTATGAAAAGATAAAGTCTTTTGAAATCTGTCTTTTTCAGTTTTAGATACAGTCCTGCTGTAAGTTTTCTGTCTTGTTTGTCCAGTTTTATTATTTTAAAATGTCAAGCTTAGCCTAAGTAAAATTAAAGATTAGATTCAGTCTCTAATGGGTATGAGCTGCAAAAATTGATTTATTAGCGTATTACGCCATGATGCAATCAGCCTTGTAGACTGTTGGAAATGTTTGTTCATTGAGATCAATGTAAAAATCCTTCTGCCGTAATAATCTCACTTCAGCCCAAAATGATCTGTATCGATTAAAAAGCCAGTGGGCCCTCTAGCATGAAGGCATCTTATGTGACAGCTCTACACAGCTGAAAAATTCATCCCCTAAAAATTATAATTTTATTTTATTGCACAAACACTTAAAGGGATAGTTCACCCAAAATGAAAATACTCAAGTTTTCCAAACCTGTATGACTTACTTTCTTCTGTTGAACACACACAAAAAAATATATTTTGAAGAATGTTGGCAACCAAACAGTTGACTGTAGCCACTGACTTATTTTATACACATTTGGAACAACTTATTACAGAGTTAGAATTTTTGGGTGAACTATCCCCTTTAAGTTTTCCCCCCACACCTGTCAACCTGTCAACATCAGTCATGTAAAAAAAATACCCTGATGTTCACCGATCCTTCCTTTGTACATTTAATGATAAGTGAGCTATGCGCTGACAGGTCATTCCTACTATGCAGTAACTTTTCATGTCCCCATCATGTATGTCTAAATATATTAGATAAGTAAAAATAGAAATGTATTTTAATGATTATGCTACTTTAGTTTAAGGGGATGTTGCCATTTCCCTGGCTTCTAATTTGGACAATTTGAAACTTATTAAGAAATTAATGCTTATTTAGGTTTTCCCCGTGCCCTAACTAACATAAACCTGTTACTTAATGGTTAGTTCACCCAAAAATTAAAGTCCTGTCATCATTTACTCTTCAATCCTCAAGTTGTTCCAAACCTGTATAACTTTCATTCTTCAGCTGAACACAAAAGAAGATGTTTTGAAGAACATTTGATGACCCTATTTACTTAAAATTTTATAATTTTTTTTCATACTATGGAAGACAATGGGGAAAATCAATTGTTTAATTACAGTTTATGTTCAACAGAAGAAAGCAATTCATACAGGTTTGGATCAAACTGAAAATGAGTAAATGATAAAAGAATTTTCATTTTTGGGTGAACTATTCCAGTAATGTTACCGTCCTCTAGGAAGTGATTATGTTTGATAATCACAAGTATCAGTGAGTATTAACAATGCATAACAATCCACCCTATATATATATATATATATATATATATACAGTATCTCACAGAAGTGAGTACACCCCTCACATTTTTGTATATATTTTATTATATCTTTTCATGTGAAAACACTGAAGAAATGACACTTTGCTACAATGTAAAGTAGTGAGTGTACAGCTTGTATAACAGTGTAAATTTGCTGCTATATATATATATAAAATATATATATTTAAATAACCTAACTTCAGTTACTTTTGAGTTAACACCCTCATGACTTTTGCTTTATTTCCATCCTGTTAGGTTCCATCCAATTATGCATCCTATTAATTTTCTTGCTATTTTGCAAATAACCACGTTTCAGTTACTAAAGTTTAATTGCTTGAGCTTTACATCTTGTACCTTTTCATAGAAATGCATCCTTAAATTACACACATGCATATTCCTTTTACAGAGTTACAGAATATGAAAGATCCTGCATACTACAACTCACCACTCCATTGACAGACAGTAGTTGGTCACCTCTCTTAAGACCCCCATGCCTCTCAGCCACGCCCCCTGGGATGATGCGGGAGATGTAGATCGGTGAGTTCTGCTCTTTTCCGCCCATCACATTGAAGCCAAGCCCCTCATCTGTCTTGGGCAGTTCCACCACCCGCGGGTGAGAATGACCCTCACTTGCTGCAAATGCCGCCACTGTGGCCTGGTAGAAACCAAAGAGTTCAAAATATCAGTGAATGTGAAACATGACTGAGAAATATTGATAGACCAGTAAATTGTCAAGGCTTATTAACAAAATAATATTTTGAGATGTTTAAAATTTGTGATTGCCTTTTGATTGAAGTATCTACAAACAGTTTGGGGGTGAACAGCAAGGGGTAAATCACACGGTTTAATTCAAATTTCCCGAAGAGATACGATCACTTGATATGATATGATATGATATGATATGATATGATATGTTTTTTTTTTATATGGTTATAAATATGGTCAACGTGTATACATGTACTAAATGGAAGCTTAGTCTTCAGAAGACTGAATTAATTTTACAATGTCTTTATTAATTTTTTGAAGCTTGAAAATGTTGATAGCTAAACTTTAAATGGACTGACAAAAATTATGAGAAAATATAAAAAATATTCATTTGTGTTCCTAAAATGAACAATAGTTTTATGGGTTCAGAACAACATGAAGGTGAGTGATGACAGAATTTTCATTTTTGGGTGCACAAAAACTTTAATACTTAATGTATCTTTTCTGTTGTGATATATCAACAAACTTTGTGGTAGGCTATTAAAACATTGCTCTTTTTGTCTGAAAATCTTAACCAGTCCAACACAGCAACACTGGCTTAACCAATGGAGTCACATACTTTATCTTTAAAACATAGCAGTGAGGGACATTTCAAACATGGATGGTTTTGTGAGCAGTTGTGCATTGTACCTTATGTATTGGCTAATATATACAAACCTGCTCTCTAGATATCAGTTTCGAGCACTTAAAAAACCATAACAGTTGGCATTATTAAGAACAAAGGATCTTCTTTGCATTCAAGACAGCAATTTTTATTAGCTGATGGCATGAGGCCCCTTTCCCTTGAAACACATTAAGGTGGATTGATATTCAAGAACCGTCAGCCTCAATATGCACTTTCAATGCTACATTCTTAAAAGCCAAATTAAACAGCTCCACTTTGGCTTTATAGAGGCTTTACCTTTAGATGGACTCTCTTAGACTTTGGTCTAGTCAAAAGCGGATATACAGTATTAGCAAAAGGAAGGTGTCCAGATGTCCTCATACTTTTGGTCAGGGAGTACACCCCACAACGTTTTTCCACAGCTTCTGAGAATATGTCAACATGTTCTGTTTGTGCTGTAAATTCAGCAGAAAGAGAAACTGCATCCGATAACCTGCACTGCTGCCTGCACTGTCGTCTGAATTTTGTTAGCCAAGCACAACCACCAGGAAACAGAGAATGTGAAGGAAGACAAAAGCACTTCCTGCTGATCCACACTGTAGCTACAGGTGCAGCACTGTGGGGCCCCTCTCATTATTAAGGCATTCACACACAGGAAACGGTGAGAAAAAAATGCCAATGATTTTTGGAGACTTTGCAAGGCGCCAGATTCCCAAATGGCAATCCAAGCAGTTTTCTGATCTCTGAAACTGAAAGAACAGCACCTTCCCTGTCTGAGTGTTTCGTGTCACACTGAAAGAAATGCTGTTTGAAAGTGTTCTGCATGCAAGACACCCTCTTTCCAGTTTCTCAACCTTCACAGCTACATCCTCTCTGAGGAAAAAATAAGTAGATATATAACAAACATTTTTGAAGCCTGGACTCTTTCATTTGCTTTGTTGAATTGTAAATCATCAGGTTGCTGATGATTAAAAGATTTAAAAAATGACATTCTTATTAAATTGATAGTTCAACATTTACATTTTGTCCAAAGCAACTTACATTGCATTCAACTTTATACATTTCATCAGTACGCTGCATTCCCTGTGAATAAAACCCATGACCTTGGCATCTACTGTGAGTTACTGGAATGCATGAAGTCCAGCAAAAAAACTGAAAATCGCCATTATTTACACACTCTTGTGTCATCTCAAACCTGTCTTGTTTTATTTTTTTTCATTGAAAGAAGTTGAAGAATCTTCATGTGACTCCATCAATAGTTCATTCAACTGCATGAGCATTTTTCAGAATTTCTCCATGAACATATGGGTTGACACGAGGGTAAGTAAAAATGACACAATTGTAATTTGGGTGAACTATCCATTTAATGCCACCTGAAAGAACTGTAGGACATCAGATAACCCAGTACTCACATTATTCTGAGCAATGGCCCATTCAAGCTCATTGTACGCCTTACAAATTGCATCTTAAATAATGACATATTCTTCACAAAGAATGTCCTGTGGTAATGAATATTGGCTTTTAACATTTACATCAGCAATACACTTGGTGTATGGAGCCGACTGGAGCTCATTGACAGTTGCTGCAGGGGATCCCAAAGGATGACTCGGGCTGTTCTTCATCCTATTTATGTGTCATCGATTGAAAACTGTCCCAACGGCACGCAGATGCAAGCTGCTCACACATGCTAATTGCCCTTTTGCCTAGTGATTTGAGTCCAGTATGCTTTTTGAAACCTGTAGTAACTTTTCAAAGTGACCAAGCGAGGTGCTTTGAGGCACTCTAAGACTTTTGTAATTTACATCCTGCATTAGAACTTTAATTGATATGCTAATTCTGCTCATCTGGTGAGACCTGCTTGCTGAGCATATTAATTACACTAAGCACTGCTGTTTTCTGTATGATTGCCATTGTCATAGTATAGTTCCATATTATTACAGCACCACTCAAATGAGTCATACTGTTGGTTAAAATTATTGCTTTGTTTTCATTATGTTGAAATCAAAAGCCTATACGTCACAGACAATAACTGCATCAGTGTCTAAAAAGTAGCAAGTGTCATTAAAAATGTATTATAACACTGAATCAATGACAAAGACTTTAAATCATAAAAAATTCTGAAAGCGTATGCTGTGCATGAATTGCCAACCAATCAAGAGATTAGGCAGAGGAACGTCATTTTAGATCATAAAACCGTGATATCCTAAAACCAAAATATAAGTCACCTCTAAAACTTGTCCTTCAGCAATGATAGGATGAGGGCCTAATTAAATATTAAGGTCATGAATTTGTTTCTCATTTTATTTTTCCCCTGAGGCCCACTTATAATGTTAGTCAAGGTTGTTTTGCACCCAAAAACTCATAATTGACCCTTCACTATAGCTCCATCCTCCTTGGTTACTGATGTTCGCCAACACGAGCTTTAAAAATGTCCTAGAGTAGGAGTTCTCAAACTTTTTGGGGCCAGGGACCCCTTACAGGCGAGAAAATTTTCCAAGGACCCCTTCATAATTATAACAGTGTCAGAAATATGGACTGTCTGTGTTGTGTTTTTCTCCCCATGTGCCTTCCATGACCTAGTTTTCCCTCGTGTGTGACATGCCCATATTTGGTTTCCTTCCTGTTCCTGTTCCTGTTCCTATTGTGTTTCATTGAGTCCAGGTGTGTCTCGTGTACTTAAGTCCAGTGTTTCCTGTGTCTAGCGTGCTGTGTTAAATGTCTTAACCCGATGCTGTGTGTGTCTCCTGGCTACCCTGTGTTTTTCCCCAGTTTGAACTATTAAAGACTGTTTTCCTTCAACTCCTTCGTCTCCACGCTCCTTCGTTCCTCCACAGTAGCAGTTGTGACAGAACACAGCACCGACTAAATATTTTATTTGTGTCGTTCCCCTCCGTTTATTTTTTGCGTTTTTTCAGTGATTGTTTTCTGTTTTCCCCGTGTGCCCCATGGATTCCCTCGCTGTAAAGTTTACCTCCCTCGCCCACAAGGACCTTTCCCTCTTGAAGTATGCTGTGGAGTTCAGCCAGCTCGCCGTTTTAATGGCGTTCGACGACGCTGCGCTGAACTCCCTGTTCTGGATCGGGGCCAACTACTACCGCCCCGTCGACCTCCCAGACACCACCGGACTGTGCTGGAGGGAGGCAATCATCCGGTGTCTGGAGAGCGTCTACCCCCGATCCAGAACACAGCCACACCCAGTGCCCAGCCCACCATCTCTCCACTGCGTGGAGCTTAAGCCCGAGCCCACCGATGACGGAGAGCCCGAGCCCGTGACGACCGACGAGCCATCGCCGCAAGGAGCGGCAAAGCTGCGGTGCCTGAGCTGCTGATGATGTCAGGTGCGAGAGCCGGCTACAACGCCCGCCACGAGGGAGAAAGCCGTGGACAGAGTGAGCGTGGAGAGGAGCTCCACCCCCTGCACCGTGGCTGAGGGTGAGCTGAGAAGGGATTTGGGTGAAGAGTAAGCGGAGGAAAATGTAATTGACTTATATACCAACCTGCCCCCTTTCCTCCCTCCTCCGTCGGTGACCTCTGTCCCTCTCGTTCCTGAGTTTAGCCCAGAGAGGGCACCTGTTCGCACGTCCAGCCCAGAGAGGGCTCCTGTTTCCAAGTTAAGCCCGGAGAGCCCGGAGGCTTACAAATGCCCAACCACCTACCCACCCACTCCTGCCTCCTCCACCACTGTCGTCTGGCAGCCCCTCTGCTTGCCCTCAGCCCACCATCAGTACGGTGCGAGCTCTGCGGGTCTGCCATCCTCCATCGTCACAGTGGCTGCAGAATCCCTGGCCTCCACCTCCAGCCTCTAAGCCCCGGACTCTGCCTCGGCCCGTCGACCCAGTGGCTCCACCATGGCTCCTAGCTCCCTCCTCTCTGCCATGGCCCATCAGTCCACTGGCTCCACCGGGCTCCCTCGTCCCTCCGGCTCCGCCTTGGTCTGTCGTCGACCATCCTTCGCCTCGGGACTCCACTCCTCTGGCTGCACCTTGTTTCCTCCATCCCTCTGGCTCCGTCAGGCTCCTCCTTCCCTTCGGCTCCACCTTGGTCCTCTGTCGCTCCGGAGCCATCAGTTCCACCTCGGCCCTCCGGATCCTCCTCGTCACCCTGGCTCATCAGCTCTCCGCCTCGGGCTCCTCCGCCACCTGCTCCGCCGCCATTGGTCGGCCCCCTGGAGTTGTCAGCCCTTCCTCCTCCATGGCTCCTCCCTCCGTCGGCTCCACCGTGGATCGCCATTAACACTGTGGCCTGGGTCCCACCTGGCGCCGCATGCTCCAAATCCCTCCTGTCATCTCTCTGTCATCATTGTGTTCCTGTGGCTCAGTGGTAGAGCATTGCGTTAGCAGTGCAAAAGGTTGTGGGTTCAATTCCCAGGGAACACACATACTGGTAAAAAATGTATAGCCTGAATGCACTGTTTCTTTGGATAAAAGGGTCTGCTAAATGCATTAATTATTATTAAATTATCTCCCTGGCTCCTCCTGTTTCCTCCTTGGCTCCTCCCTCCGCCGTCACCTCCCTGGACCCTGTCACTCCTTCTGTTGTTTCTTCGGCGCAAGGATGCGCCTTCCGGGAGGGGTGGGTGATATGTCAGAAATATGGACTGTCTGTGTTGTGTTTTTCTCCCCATGTGCCTTCCATGACCTAGTTTTCCCTCGTGTGTGACATGCCCATATTTGGTTTCCTTCCTGCCCCTGTTCCTATTGTGCTTCATTAAGTCCAGGTGTGTCTCGTCATCCTCTCGTTTAGTCGTGTATTTAAGCCCAGTGTTTCCTGTGTCTAGCGTGCTGTGTTAAACGTCTAATCCCGATGTTACATGTGTGTGTCTCCTGGCTACCCTGTCTTTCCCTCCAGTTTGGATCATTGAAGACTGTTTTCA
>NW_015542495.1:1460868-1470365 GCF_001515605.1 Sinocyclocheilus anshuiensis
TGTGTTCCTGTGGCTCAGTGGTAGAGCATTGCGTTAGCAGTGCAAAAGGTTGTGGGTTCAATTCCCAGGGAACACACATACTGGTAAAAAATGTATAGCCTGAATGCACTGTTTCTTTGGATAAAAGGGTCTGCTAAATGCATTAATTATTATTAAATTATCTCCCTGGCTCCTCCTGTTTCCTCCTTGGCTCCTCCCTCCGTCGTCACCTCCCTGGACTCTGGACCCCTCCCGGGTGTCCGTCCTCCTCCTGAGCCTCCTCCCAAGTTCCCAACCGTCACTCCTTCTGTTGTTTCTTCGGCGCAAGGATGCGCCTTCCGGGAGGGGTGGGTGATATGTCAGAAATATGGACTGTCTGTGTTGTGTTTTTCTCCCCATGTGCCTTCCATGACCTAGTTTTCCCTCGTGTGTGACATGCCCATATTTGGTTTCCTGCCTGCCCCTGTTCCTATTGTGCTTCATTAAGTCCAGGTGTGTCTCGTCATCCTCTCGTTTAGTCGTGTATTTAAGCCCAGTGTTTCCTGTGTCTAGCGTGCTGTGTTAAACGTCTTATCCCGATGCTACGTGTGCATGTCTTCTGGCTACCCTGTGTTTTTCCCCAGTTCCCGGACTATTAAAGACTGTTTTCCTTCAACTCCTTTGTCTCCGCACTCCTTCGTTCCTCCACAGTATCAGTTGTGACAAACAGTGATTAAGTATATAATTTGTACTCTTAAATGCCATAGGATTCCTGGATTCCAATTTAATGGGTTAATTAAATGTTGTCAAGTTGAATTTATAAGTCTTTAATTTTATTAATTAAAAATTGTATTAAAATTTTTACAATAATATATCCATATGGAATGTTTTACTTATTTCAGAAATTGTATGTTGTTTTAATTTTTCTATGTCAATAATTTATTACAAACATAAAACATTGACAATTTAATCTTTTAAAATGTAATCAAATTAAAATTTAACAATTCCTTTCAATTTTGACAGAGGTTTACTGTAAAAATAAAGAAAAATTTAATTAAAATAAATAAGTAAAAATAACAAATATTGTGATTATTCCTTTAAAAATACAGTTTTAATAATTGTATTCTTCTTCTTCTTATTATTATTATTATTATATAATCTACTACTACTACTACTACTACTACATTGAGAACATTCTACTTTATAATCGTAATTTTAAGTAGGCCAATTTTCTTGCCATATAGCTGTGCTGCGCTGGTCAGAAACAACACGAGATAATGCTCTACCGCGACTGTCAAGAGCTTCACTATGGGAAGCCATATAACCCAAAAGTGGGACGAAACAGCGCGGTATTAAAGTGTTCGCGCCGCGCTGACCTGTCATCGGCGCGGCTCAATGGCCGGTTTGTAAGGCTTTTCTCTATACTCCAAATTAAATAAATGAATAAATTTTAACTAATTAAAAAAAACTCTTTAAAAATTAGGGACAGTGTATGTAAATTCAATATGATGTATTTTGAATTTTGCACTGCATTGTGTTTTAGGTTTATCGGAAAACACATTAAAATGAACCATGATTTTATTACACTAACCTTTTAGCCATATATTTATAGTTAAACTGTGGGTTTAAAAAAATGACAATCAATCCATGGTTACTGCACTTTTACTATAGTAAAACCATTGTTCATTTCCGTATTTCCATAAGAGAAAATGTATGTCCTGACAGAAAAGTATCAGTACATTTTACTCTTTTTTTCAAGTATAATCATATGCCACAGTTACACAAATATCCTTAAATGTAAAATTTACTTAAAAAATATGCCTTGATGAACGAAACCATAAAATATTTTAATTCTAAGAGGATAATGGAAGTTTCTGCTGTGAACGTGACTATTAAATATAGCCTATACATGCTTCAAAGTAGCTAACACTACTGTTTACATGTAGTAATATGAAAGATAATAAGCTAAAGAAATGTAATAACTCTTCATTATGTTACATGCAGGAAAAAAACATGAAGCAGGAAAAAAACATGAACTTCTGCGGAGAGTAATGTTCGCGCCGCGCTGTCAGTTCGGTGGCGCTAGTAAACACGTCCTCTCTGCGCTGTCGAGTCGGTCGCGAACACTTTAATACCGCGCTGTTTCGTCCCACTTTTGGGTAGTGTGGCTTCCCATACTTCACGGTGTTTAGTGTCGCCGCCAGCGGCAGTGGAAGAGAGCGCGCCTTTAGTGCAGCTGGAAGAGTTATAGAACAAAGGAAGACTGGATTAAAACTGGGGCTGCCCCGTTAATAGATCGCTAGCCTATTCTGCGTTCAAGCGCAAGCATAAAACTTGCCACAAAGCAACATCAAAATTAATGAATGTCTTGAAATAACAGTAAGGAGATATTTTTATTATTTATTATTAAACTAGTGTTCTCTGCTGAGATGGAGATGCTTGCATGGAGATGTTTCGATTTGAATTCTTTCTTTTTAAAGTAGACATTTCAAGTTTTCTATAGATATATTTCTTATGTATGTGAGCCAAGTAGCCTATAGGCTTTAGTTTCATTTTTTGTAACGTGCTCCAGACCGGAGACCGAGACGGCGCATCCTGTTTGTTTTCTTTATTTTAAAAAAATACCGCATTTTGTTGATGTTGTGAGTGTACACAAATAAAAGTAGACCCTTTACAGTGTAGAATGTTTTATTACTCTTATCTATATGAGGAAAAATGATGCAGTATTTTAGGTTGTTTTCACTGTTATTAGGGGGAAAATGTGATTGCGCCGGCACCTTCATGTCCTGTATTAAGCGCACTTTAGCTTCCACGCTCTGCACAAACACTCGGATATGCGCCTAACAGCGCACATTTAGGTTAAAAGTTTACACTAACACCTCTACTGCCGCGACTCCTGAAAAACTTTTTCATTCTGCGTCGCCCCATCAAGCTCTCGCTGGATCCCCTCCTCTGCTATCAACGAGAGGAACGTCTGTACTTCCTCAACAGACAACGAAACAGCCATTTTTTGGTTGTTAGTTTACACGTCACGTTTTGGTAACGGTACGGTTTGCTTGGAACCTCAACCGAGGTGGTACTGAAAAAAGTACCATGTACTGTACCCAGTGGAAAAAAAAACCAAAAGTGAACCGTACCGAACCGTACCATGCCGTACCATGCAGTGGAAAAGCGCCATATGTGTTATGGACCACTTTGAGAACCCCTGTCCTAAAGGAATGAATGTGAGATTTCCAGCATGCTTTTTAGTAAAATGTTATCAAAAATTGAGTAGATGATATCCTTAAGCAGGCTGGAACGAAGTGTGACATTGTAAAGCATCTGCCATTTTCTTAATGAAATTGTTAAATTACGCAGTAACATCATTACTTCTACTTTTTAAAAATAAGCTTTAGTCAATCACTCTACACATTACGCAGAGCCAGGAACAGCGCGTTTCTATCTTACTCTCATGGTGCCCTCAAGTGTACCTGGAAAACTTGTACTGTTTGCATACATTATTACGAGATGTCAAACATACAAATTGGAATCATAATGTGGAAGTAGCCTAAAATGAAATGTTTGTGATGCATAAAGCAGTTAATACATAAAGCAGTGAGTCAAGTGATTAACTTCACGCTTGTTGTCTATAAGCTGTTCCAAACATCACACCTTTAAATTACTGAAACACAGCATGTAAAATTAAAATAACTTGCAAAATCATTCATTACAATTCACTACAGATCTGTTTTCTGCTCATGTTTATTGTAGATCAGTGTTTCTGTGCACCCCTTTCAACATCACAACTAGGCAACTCATGTATCATCTAGAATGCTGAGTTTCCCACTTGTAAATATGACTTTGTTTGGTCATTCATTTGTTGTCTATAAGCTGTTCCAAACATCACACCTTTAAAATGACTGAAACAGCATGTAAAATTAAAATAACTTGCAAAATCATTCATTACAATTCACTACAGATCTGTTTTCTGCTCATGTTTATTGTAGATCAGTGTTTCTGTGCACCCCTTTCAACATCACAACTAGGCAACTCATGTATCATCTAGAATGCTGAGTTTCCCACTTGTAAATATGACTTTGTTTGGTCATTCATGTGCGTAATTCGAAATTATGATATTTCCAACTGCACATGAAGGGCACATTATTCTTAGTTATATACCAACTGGAATAAAACATCTTCTCCTGGCTTTAATGAATAGTATCTATCCTACTTCCTCCATACTTCGCTGTGACTGGGTGGGCGAAGTCACTGAACACTGAATAGGCATCCTTGATGTGTAAAAGTGGGCGGTCATGTTCAACAATGGTCTTTTTGGACTAGGAAAGAAGTTTTCTGTTCTGAAATTTACAGTCTGTTTCATAGTACACACATTCTTTTGAAAATTTGATTTGGTCACTCTTTATTTTAAGGTCCAATTCTCGCTATTAACAAACCATTAACTATGACGTTTGCCTCAATAAACTCCCAATTTGCTGTTTATTAATTGTTAGTAAGGTAGTTGTTAAGTTTAGGTATTGGGTAGGATTAGGGATGTAGAATATGGTCATGCAGAATATGTGCTTTATAAGTACTAATAAACAGCCAATGTGTTAATAATAGTCATGCTAATAAGCAACTAGTTAATAGTGAGAATTGGTCCCTAAACTAAAGTGTTACCTTTGATTTCTTATAATATGACCACTTAAAACACAATCATTAGTGTATGTCAGGAGACATTTTAACATCCCAGATATTTGAAATGCAAAGGACGCCCTCAATAACTAGGAAAGTCTTCACTCGGATTTGCATAATTAATAGACTATTACACTGAATGTAAGCCTAATTGGGATCAAAACACAATTACAAGAACAACCACAAGTGCGGCCTATTGAGCTATTTAAAAAAGGTATTGCAGGGTCCGAGTATATTGTGAATGTCTAACGGTGTAACTGTGCACGAGTCTGGTGCTCTGTTCACCCACGGAGAGAGATACAGTAGTGGGTGGAACTCTCTGGACGGCAGTGTGGCCTTTAACTGGCAGGGCTCTGACATTTGGCCGATTGGTGCATGTATCTGCTTGTACCCTGTATGTGCTTAAGTACAGTACATAGTTTCATAATCAAGCAGTTGGTGGGTTGCTTGAATGACAAGTCGACTAATCGATCTTAAAGAGCCCTCTATAATTAGGCTAGTTTCAGGATCGTCCAATCAGGGTCAAGATTCTTTTAATCTTTTATTCAAAAAACAGAGCAGGAATGAAACGGAACAGGAGTCTCGGGACAAAGGTGAAACTATTTTTTTACTTTAACAGCCTTAGTGCCCTAAAAAAGTAATAGTTGAAATACTTTTATTTCGTATTAAGTATAGTTCAAATCTATTAACATATTTACTGACATATCGCTCAAGACTTAGGCTACTGATATACCAATTATAATTAAACTTTATTTGGAGTAGTACTTGTGCACAATGCATATTTCTTAATATTAAGCCTAAAATGTGTTTTAATATTACTATTGATGAGGATTGTATGATGAGTAATATTAGTCTTTAAATGCAAGATATTTAAAGTGTACCTGAAGTATACTTTAGCACAATTAAATATACTTCAGTGTATCTTTAGTTGGACTTCAGCACTACTTCCACACAATTAAAGTGCATTAAGTACAAAATTAGTTGTTCCAATTTAGCAGACTTTTAAGTATACCAGTTTAGTATAGTAAAAGCACAATTGCAGGGTATTTTTATTAAGTACATAAATATATACAGTAAATGTATTTGTAGTACACTTAGCATGTAAAAAATGTTTTTCAAATACACTTTAGTATATTTATTTTTCACTAGGGTGAGCAAAAGAGATTTCTTTTGAAAACATTTTTTTTTTTAATCTTACGGTAGTGTATATAAAAATAACTCGCATATGTGATTATATAACTAAATATAACTCTTATATGTGAAAAAGTTTTAAAACACTGATTTAAGAGAGTTATTTGCAAGCTTTGGCCTATTCTTTTATTCATATCTGTCAAACGCACCTGCCTGCAACCATTCAGGTGTGCAAAGTGTCTATTCCTCAAAATATAATTAAAGTCAATCTGAGATATCTGCAAGCTGCAGTGACTGATAGCTAGACTGATAGATGGAAAAAAAAATTACCACATTTTACTGGAGATTGTGACTCATCCCAAAATAAACCAGTTTTGAAGTGTGGCTGAAATTCTCCCACTAAAGATTCAGCAAGGCATTTCTGCTCATCCAGTACTCAGCAATTCTATTGCCTCCTTCCCCTCTCATTTTTATGTCTCCTCTCTTTCTCACAAGAGTGCACTCTTCACACAGTATGAATCTAAATGAATGCTGTTTCAGTAACAGTGTCTGAAGAGCAACTGGCAAGTGTTTGCATGCAGGTCTGGCTAATTGCTGACTGTGTTTATCAAATCAAGACAGTTTGCGGAGAAACACATTTGAAAATGTTCTTATTTAACGGGTTTCATCTCATTGCTCATTAGACGACAGAAAAGGGTTTTTATTATTAGTCTAGCTTATATATAATTATATGTTTAATACAGAAACATTAGGGTAGGTGCTTTTTTGAAATGAATAAAGTCAGACCTACCTTAGCTGTGGCACGTGCTTGATACTCTGGACAGCCATTCACTGTTATTGTTTCATGCATATATTGATAGACCTATTAAAATAAAGAGAACAAAAAATCTGTTTCAGTTCTTCTACATTTATCAAAATTATGAAAAACATGGATAAATAGCAGTGAGGCATTCTGCAACAGTAGACATTACAAATTCAAGTCAGCCAGGTTTATTTGTAGAATATGTAATAGATTGCAGATAAACTGGTGATTTATGTAATTAAAAAGCAAAACAGTGCCCATTTGTTAGTAAATGGTTCAATATTTGACCTTGCTCTTAGATAAAAGCCCAAAACAAAGCTTGATTTAACATTCTGAAATGAAATTCTTTAGAACGCAATAATGTGCAAAACAAGAACATGTTGCATTCTCAATGTGGACACAGGGGGTGCTATAGTGGGCAATAGGGTAACTTCTCTCTAAAGTTACTTCTCCTATGGTCAGTTTTTTCTTTTAGGTCAACAACTGTCTTGGCAGAGAAAGCTACCTGAATGATAGCATCTGGTTCGAAGGTCATATTAGCAAAACTTTGGTGAAATTTTGTTGGGAAAGAAGGTCCAATGTCAATAGTGTAGCGATGTATGAAGCACTGCTTACTCAAAGGTAACTTCTAAATCAAGCAGCTTTATGCTTGTATAAGCAGTGAATTTCATGGAAACTTACATCTGATGTGAAATTTGCATGGAGAAATTTTTCATCTATCCCTAAAACAAAATTCCTTATCGTGTGGATTCCTATTGAGATGACTGCATTTCGCCATACAAAGGTAAATGTGACCGCACCTTAAAGGAATATTTCTCCCAAAAATAAACATTTTCTGAAAATGTACTCAGTCTCATCCAAGATGTAGAAGAATTTGTTTCTTCATTGGAAAAGATTTATCAAGTCAAGTCACCTTTATTTATATAGTGCTTTTAACAATACAGATTGTCAAAGCAGCTTTACAGTATTAAATAGGAAAATAGTGTAGCAGTAAATTTTTGCAAAAGGACAATAGTAAACACTCAAATTTCAGTTAAAGGCAGCTCATCATTGAATTCAGTGAGCTCAGTTCAGTTTAAATAGTATCTGTGCAATCAAGTCGACGATATCGCTGGAAAATAAGTTAAAAATAATAATTAAGTTAAATAATAATAAATAATTTGGAGAAATTCAGCATTACACCACTTGTTCACCTATGAATCCTCTGCAGTGAATGGGTGCCGTCATAAAGAGAGTCCAAACAGCTGATAAAAGCAGCGCTATCCACAAGTAATCCACACTCCAGTGAAGTGTTTTTGTAATAAACAAATTCATCATTAAAGGAATAGTTCACCCAAAATTGAACATTTTGCCATAATTTACTCACCGTCATGTCGTTCCAAACATGTATAAGTTTCTTTCTTATGTTGTACATAAACCAAACAGTGGTTGGTCCCCATTGACTTCCATAGTTGGGAAAGAAATACTATGGAAGTCAATGGGGACCATCAACTGTTTGATTACCCTCATTCTTCAAAATATCTTATTTTAAGTTCAACATAAGATAGAAACTCAGGTTTGGAATGACATGAGGGTGAGTAAATAATGACAACATTTTCATTTTTTTTTCATCACTATCCCTCTTAAGGTGTTTTTAACTTCAAACCATGGCTTGGCTAAAATATGAGTCCTCTATTGATAATATAGCTTAGGAAAACAAGGGATAGACTTTTTCCACTGGATGAAGCCTTATGTTATAGATTATGTTGGAATTGTTTCTTAGAAACACACAGCTTTTCATATCTCAAGATGTAAGATGATTGATTGGACTGGAGTGTGGATTATTGTGATGTTTTTATCTGCTCATTCTGACAGCACCCATTCACTGCAGAGGATCCATTGTGTTGAAATGCTACATTTCTCCAAATCTGTTCCGATGAAGAAACAAACTCATCTACATCTTTAATGGCCTGAAACTGAATCATTTTTTATTTAATTTCCATTCACATTTTTGGGTGAACTATTCCTTTAATGGCACAAAACACACACACACACACATGCCTGAGATCTCCTGTGTTTATGTACTTGCAATAGTTTGTTTCTGTTACTGTGGTGTTCAAATGTATGGCGACAATGAGAATTTAAAAAAAGCTAAAGCGTCACTGGTCTACATGACCAAAAACGGTTTGTTTGACATTTTGGCATAAATTATTTTTAGATTTATGCTTTATTCAGTTTCTACCTTTACACTTTTTTAAATAGTTTGTAAAGAGAGCTTAATCCAGTTCTAGCCACAGACTCCTTTCTAAAATGCAACACATGCAACATCTTTCATCACCGGTTCTATATTTTCACAAGCAGGTGCGTGCACAGAGCCCATATCTGCATTCACACCACCCAGGGACGAGACTATTAGCTTGAGGTCCTTTGAGGATTTGAAGAACCTATGTTTATCTCATTAACCAGCGCCTCTGAAACGCAGCTGGTGCTACAGGAAGCTCCAGCTCTCTCTCCTCTAAATAACAATTTTCTCTTTAATCTGTCCTCCTGCACCTTGGGCAGAATCTTTAGCTGTTTTACTAACCTCCTGAGAGATTAGTTAGATAAAAAACCTTCTCTTTCTATGCCTGTTGCTCTGCCGACTGACTTTAAACCACTCACTTTAAATCTTCACAACAGGCAGGAGCTATCGGATGGCCTTTAGTAGAGCTATCAAAAAAAAATTCAAATTTCGAATATTCGTCGAATTTAAAAGAAAAATCCACATTCGAATGCAAAAACGTTGCATTCGAATTTTAGGTGTGCGTCATGCAGCCTTATCAGTGGCACACTGATGCGATGACGATGTAGGTGTCATTGCATTTTAATGCTTTTTTTAGCTTATCCACACTCTAAAAAATGCTGGGTTAAATACAACCCAGTGCTGGGTAAAATAGGGACAAACCCAGCACTAGGT
>NW_015542495.1:1470837-1500721 GCF_001515605.1 Sinocyclocheilus anshuiensis
AAACTTTATGGCGGTTTTTCCCCATCCCACTGCATCATGTTTTTAAGTGAAAAAAAGTACTCTTTGTGATTGGTTTTGTATTAAACTATACATACATACATGATGCTGTTTTGTTTCTAATTGTTTAAGCAACTTAATTAACTATATATAGTTTAGAAACATTATTTTAAACATTATGCACTTTTTTCAAAGATAGTCGTGTTATTTTATTGCTTTGAAGAAACGTGCATTAGTAATACTTTGCTCGATGCGCCCTCTTGTGGCCTCGAGAGAGAAGCCAAAAGCTTTTTTCCCCCTAACTGAAATTATGCCTTTTAAATTTGAATATAATTTGAATATTGATAATATTTAAGTACAAAATTCGAATTTAGTTTGTCAGCCATTTTGACAGCCCTAGCCTTTAGAAACGGCTTGAGAAAAATGAATGAGGCTGCTAAGTGTCTACAATTAAAAACATAGTTTCCCTTACCAAAAAGTAGTATACTTCAAGTTTATTTTAGCAAGTATACTTAAGTAAAGTTCAAGTATATTTTTAAGTATACTTTATGTAGTAAGTATACAAATATCAGTGTACTAGTAGTATACTTGTAAGTGTACTATTTCAATACTCCTTGGGACTAAATTGGCCCACTTTCTAGTATATAAAAGTATACTTTTATATACTAGAAAGTGGGCCAATTTAGTCCCAAGGAGTATTGAAATAGTACACTTACAAGTATACTACTAGTACACTGATATTTGTATACTTACTACATAAAGTATACTTAAAAGTATACTTTTAAGTATACTTTAAGTATAACAGTAGTAAACTTTGAGTACACAACTAGTTTACATCAAAATGTTTAGTTTGTACTGCAACTATACTAAAAGTGAACTTATAGGTATACTGATAATTTACTAATTAAATACTTGTAGTAGCATTTTTAGTACACTTTGAAGTATAGTCTCAGTAAAGTACTAGTTTAGTAGTTTTATACTGCAAGTATACTCGTAAGTTTTCTTTTAGTGAACTTTACATCATACTTTAAGTATACTACTATGTCCCTATTTAGGTATTAATTTGTATATATTTTGTTACATGAATATCTGAACATACAAAACATCAAAAGAGCAGGGTATCTGCTTGTAAACAAAATTTGTAAAAAAAAAAAAAATTAAACACTTGAATGTGGATAAGTTTCATAAATAAAAAATAAAGAAATAAACAACATTTTGAACAAAAAGCTGAAAAAAGACTATGAATTGGATTCAGAATGATAATCAAAACGTAGATAAAGTCGATCAACACCCCAAAGCTTGACAGTTATTATTACCTCTTCATTGGTCGACATTTTATTCCATAATGTTACATAGTTTTGATACCGTTTTATGTCTGATGATCGTGTTAGATTACATGTGGAAGCATCTGTTGTTTCGGTTTCTTCTTGTGTTTTTTGGAAATTCTGTACCGAAGATGTGTACTAGCACCCCCTACCGTATAACAATGAAAACACGGATTCTAGGAGCACAATTATAGCTAAAATATATTTAGACTTTTTCTAAGTATAAGTCAAGTATACTTAAATGTCATTTTAAGTATATTTCTGAGAAGTACATAAAGCCCATTTCTGAGAAGTACATAAAAAGTAGACTAAAAGTATACTTTCCTATTTTTAGTTTAAAAGAAGTATACTAATAGCACACTTGAATAAACTTCTTTTTCGTAAGGGTTATGTTACTAAG
Source organism: Sinocyclocheilus anshuiensis (assembly GCF_001515605.1). Classification (NCBI taxonomy): domain Eukaryota; kingdom Metazoa; phylum Chordata; class Actinopteri; order Cypriniformes; family Cyprinidae; genus Sinocyclocheilus; species Sinocyclocheilus anshuiensis. The sequence goes on from NW_015542495.1 coordinate 1,472,560, forward strand.
GAGAGGTGACAATCTATATATGAAATATGTTTCACGCCGAAAGCTGCACCATAATAGTTTTCTGCACAGCAGTGTTGTACACCTCATATATTTACCTTAGTTGTTATTTTATGTGCCTGTCTTGTCATCTTTTTAAAAATACAGCATGTTTGGGAAGCTTCTTGAAGTTCTGCACCAAGTGCAGTAAAGTTTGTTCAGGTAAAGGAATAGTTCACCTAAAAATGAAAAGTCTTGTCATCGTTAACTTCGAACTTGTATGACTTTCTTCATTATGGAACAACCAACTAGCATTTTATATGATAATCTAATAACGTTTTTCAATCATAATCATCTATATTTACATCCTTTTTTAGCTGCTTATTATGTTTAGTTTAGTGCCAATGAAGAAACTTTAATTTGTTAACCTTTAGTGACTGAACTTCAATAAATGTGTGAAGGATCAATGCAACCAGACGGAACAAATCAATAGATTTAGGACCTTAGTAAATATTTCAGAAGCCATACTTGTGTGCATGTGTCCGAACGGATGGGGATTGTGTGTCTTGAAATTGCGTCTTGGAAATGCATGAATATCAATAAAGGTCAGGCTATTTCAGTGTGTAATTTATACGCTCTGTACAAAAACAACTAGTGGTTGAAGTGCAAATCAGATTTATTTTAGTTTTGAACTAACTAATAAGCAAGTAAATTAAAGCTATAATACAAAGCCAACTCTTAAAAACATACTTTCTTTTTCTGATACTGTTTCTGATGCTGATAATCCAGCCGGTTGTTGCTCATCAACATCTATTTGTGATCCGAGATTAAGAAAAGCTTGGGAACTATTCTATGGCATGCTTTATTGAAGGCATTTTATTTGTGGTTGCTAATTTGATTTATAAGGCAGGCAGCAAGGGTAATAGGGTTTTATTTAACCACTCTTTATATATTTACATATTAACTTTCACAATATTACTGCTTTTACTGTATTTTTTTTATCAAATTAATGCTTCTTTCAGATACATTGAAAATCATTTGAATGGTAGAGTATAAAATAATTTAATAGAGTAGATAGAAAATAAGATTAGAAAAAGGCTAAAATTAAACGATACTTCGTTTTAGACAATATTTACATCAAATTCCACAAAAAAATGTGCACTTATAGAATGTCTATTGACCTATCATTACTTGTGACATGATTATTTTCATGTCATTGGCTCACCGATTCTCATCATCACAATGCAAATAAAATCAAATTTTCATTGCTGAAATTGGAAACATTTATAATATATTACATCAAGTACCTCATACCTCATGGTAGTATTTGTTCTAATTAATTTATGGTGATTTTAATAATGAAATTTTAATTTTTATGATTTTGACATCACTACATCATTGTAATGAGAATTTGTGGTAAAAAATCGACTGAATTGTCATGAAAATAATGTTCTTTGTGAGATGTACAGTGTTGTTCTTTCAGTTTTTCTGTGTCTACCTACAATCATGTCTCAGCTCAGTCCTTGTCTTCCTGTCTCCCATGTCTCGAGGGATCACTGTTTCCTCTCAGCTCACTGGGTTTTCCCTTGGCTTTTATTAACCCATATCTGTTTTACCTCCAGTGAAATCGACACACACATATACACACACACACACACACAGGTTTGTTTTGTGAAAAGTGGGGACATCCCATAGGCGTAATGGTTTTTATACTGTACAGACCGTATATTTTATTGCCCTACACCAACCCTACCCCTAAACCTACCCCTCACAGGAAACTTTGTGCTATTTCAGATTTTCAATACACTCCATTCTGTGTGATTTATAAGCGTTTTGAAAAGTGGGGACATGGGGTAATGTCCTGAAAAGTCACCTTCTCCTTGTAATACCTATGTCATACCTTTGTCATTATACAAATTTATGTCATTTATCACAAAAACGCGCACACACACACACACACACACACACACAGGTGTATAACTCGGACTTCTCACTACTCTGGCCAATGGAAAAACCCGCCCACAGGCCACAGTGAGGTACTTTGTGTAACCATGGTGCCTTGTCTATAAAGAGAAATATGATTTCAGTTCTCCCTCTTCTCTGTTAAATCTTTCCATCTTTTCTCACTGCTGAGAGTCAGTCAAGCAATTCAGTGAAGCCTGATTCACAGCAGAGCTTCTCATTTGCAGGTCCATCCCACCGAGCACAAAGAGGCTATTCCACATAAGCACACACAATTATTAAGAACAGAGGCTGACATCTCTGACCCCATAGCAGCGGCGTAGGCATTGATTGACTAAGCTCTCAGTTGATAATGGCTCTGTTGTTGTATTCCTCTGAGAGCTGCATTTGAAATCATACACATGTTTGTGGTTGTGATGCTCTCTCTGACAGACTGGACTGTGGGAAATCATTCTCACAACATAAAAACATCTGCATTCTCATTGCTGGAGGAGATCATTGTAGGTCAGTCCAGTTGTTTCAAAAATACATTACAGTAGCACAACATGATCAGATACCACCAGAAAGAAGGATAATATCTCATTTTCTCTTAGCAGTCAATTAGGACTGGTTCAACATATAGGACTGACTGCGGTCTTGAATAGGTAAAAAATAATTTGGTTGATATTTGTCTTAAAGAAATGTTCAAGGTTTAACTAAGCCTTATTGACAACTTTGATTACCACAGAAAATAATTTAGATTTGCCCCTTAGATCAGGGGGGCAGCAGGTGTACTAGAGGGTCTTCTAGAAATTTGGCGAGAAATTCATTGTTTTAATGTATTTTTTAGGACTGTCAAAGTTCACTATTTTATATTGTATATTACTTGTGTTTAAGACTTATTTTTACACACTTATCATTTTAAAATATTAAATTTTATTTATCATATATTAATCAGTCCCTCTGGGATTTTGCGATCGCTGAATTTATCGCAAAATCATGGAAACGGCGCAATTTTCGCAGGAGCTCGCAAATTTTCGTAATTGCCGCAGATTTGGGGCTTAGACGCGTCCCGTGACGTCTTCGCAACGCGCAATCTGTCAAAGAAAGGTTCCAAAAATGGAATGAACAGCCTTGTGTTCTCATCATGACCGATTTACAAGAGCTACATTGGACAAACGAACCGAAAGCGGAACGAATCCGAGCTACTCGTTTGCAGATGAGCAAACACTCTAAAAAATACATCTTGCAAATCTAAATGCAGACATCATATAGACATCTCTGAGATGTACAGGTGCATCTCAATAAATTAGAATGTCGTGGAAAAGTTCATTTATTTCAGTAATTCAATGCCGCAGATTTTGGGCTTAGACGCGTCCCATGACGTCATCGCAACGCGCATTCAGTCAAAGAAAGGTTGTTTCTCAGTTCCAAAAATGGAATGAACAGCCTTGTGTTCTCATCATGACCGATTTACAAGAGCTACATTGGACAAACGAACCGAAAGCGGAACGAATCCGAGCTACTCGTTTATCTGCTGATCTCGATCACGCGACACCGTTATACACAGCGCTGGGAGATACAGTGAAGAAAGCAGTCGAATTCGCCGCAGAATCAATAACATCTCGGTGAAATCTTGTGAGAAGCATTCAAATTTGGCGCAGAATTCTGTTAAAGCTACAAATATCAGAACAAACACCACTGATGTGGAAACCAGGAAAAACATTGTTCAGTAAACACAAATCACCACCATTCACCTTGGATTTAACATAGTAAAACTACAGGAACAACTTCCTGTAGTTGTTTTTAAATGCCTGACACAACTTTTCCCAGCACTTCAAAGCTTTAAGTATTACCGAATTTGAAAGTAATTTTTGATGTGATGACATTATTTGTTCATCCTTCATAGGTTGCCCCCATTTTCCACGACATTCTAATTTATTGAGATGCACCTGTATATGTGTCACATGATGGCACTGGTGCTGTTGTCCTCAAATGTTAGTCTGGAGCCCTACAATGATTCTGACAAGTCAGAAAAGTCATAACAATGTTAGAAGAATGTTGTCTGTGGTATATTTTCACTGCAAAACAATAAGAAATGCCACCGCAAATTTTGAGAAAAGCAGCAGCAAATTCATTTTAGGCTGCAAAAATCCGAAAAAAGTCCCGCGAAATCAGGGATCAATATACATCGTATATTAATTGTATTCAATAAATGTTTAACACACTTTTTTGATCACATTTTAAATGATTACTGTTTCATTTTCCATTTTGCTTTCTAAAGAAATCATAAGATTAATTGCATTTATTTTATTCTATTGACAGCTGAAATATTTATACAAATAAAAAACAAATCTGCATTTAGTTCTGTGAAGAACAAATAGAAAAAAAATGTATTGTGAAAAGTGAAGCACATTACAGTGAAAAAGGGGAAATTATGTGTCAAAGTGCATTTTTATATTGGTCTAATCAAAAATCATGGTTTCTGGTTTAAACCTTGTCTAAAAGCATATAACTTAAAAATGAAAAGAAATCGTTTTGATTAGATATTTGCTGTGTTGATGTGCAGAACACATACTGGCTAGCTTTACTGACTGCAAAAATGGGTCTTTTGAAGTTGTAAATGAGAATTTAATTCAGGCTTATACAGTATATCTAACATTAAGGGTCAGATTTACTAAACAGGGCAAATTAGCATGAGAGCGCAATCTCATAAAAGCACCAATAGGAGTATAATGTTCTGCGGGTGAAATAGAGTCGGCTCATACACAATCTACCAAGAGCAGCGCGAATGAGCATAGGGTCACAAACAGAGCAGAGCCAATGATAATCATGCGCATGTAATCAACAACACAGGCGCAAAATGATTAAGACATGCTTTTTGGGGGTGTTAAATAATGCTGCAAATACCAGTAAATTGACTACCACAAACATTAGTAAATCACATTGCATAATTCATTTAAATCCTCTCCTCCCATAAATTTAGCATCTGAAAGGGAAACCCCTGCAAATGCATATACAATAAAGTCAGCTGCAATAATAACTGTCCATCGCTAATTTTTCCCTGCGTGTCTATAGTAAATCCTAATAGTAGTTTTTTAACACCAAAAGAAAGTTTGCGCTAGTGCAAGCTGTTAGTAAATCTGGCCATACTAGTGGATAGAAAAAAGATACACTGTCATATTTTCAGACAGAAACATATAAACTTCACATATCACTTTACTGTAAACACACTTTTTAAGTGTAAAATATTTCCTGTGGTAATCAGCAGCATGCTGATCATAGAGCTAAAGTTGTACTGAATCTGAAACATTACTTGACGAGCATTTTGAGGACACATGAGAGATGACGCATAAGTGATTTTGACAGGGTATGTTTTGGCCACTGTAGTTGGTTCGTGTCTTTAGTTGTCCTCGTTTTGGCAATGACTTCACATGGCTAAGTGAGCCTGATGACTCATCTGAATAGACAGGAGGGAGACCTCTTGTCATTAGGCACCATAGTTACTGATAGTCTTGATCTTGATGTGCTCCGTGTTTGTGGCAACTAATTTTTCTGTTATTTCGATTTTGTGGTTGAGAACATTTTCACAGCATGTTTTGTCATACTGACATTGTCCCTGCCACGCAGAGCCTTGCTGTTGGCACTGTAAATTGAGTCGACGTTGTGACACGCGAGTGTCCTTTCACACCCTCATTATGGGAATGTAAGAGACAGATTGCGCCATATGATACCTCGCGCAATTGCCAGGCCATGAAATGAGCTCATAGGGTATCCATGCGCGGCTCGGTGAAACTCGGCCTGATGGATGCTGGGAGTGTGAATTGATGTCCTACCAAATTTTTTTACCACACTAATGTTCTCTTTGATTGATGAGAAACTTTGCTATAAAATGAAACTGTACTTAACGATTCATCTGTTGTGTCATCTGCTGTGTATTAACCTATAAGCTGAATCTCATATCCAGTCTGAGGCATGTCTCTACAGATGTTCCACGTCCGGTTTTGGCACATTTCCTCATGCATAGATATAGCCACATTAATCTCAGCCACAGACTGCACATAAGCAAACCGTTTATGGACCATCTGATGCATTTTACCCACAAAAAAAGGAAAGAGTTTTTTCAAAATCACAGGCTCCAATTTCTAAGGTTCATAGCATCAAAGAAAGTTAAAATAAAAAAATAAAAAATGAATGAATGAATAAATAAAAATACAAAAATATTTAAAGATATTTATGTATATTAGATAGCAATATAGAACTCAGAATCTAGAGCTTTCTATTATAAAAATTTAATGGAAAATTATACCATTCCACAACTAAAGCATAAAGAAACAAAATGCCTCTGGAGCAGGTATTTAAAAAGAGAATTTTTTTTTTACTTTTCCGACAGATACAAATAACAATATAGCTGCAAGCAACGATAACGGGCCCAAGCCCCGGTGGCACTGCCACCCTGGTGGCATTAGGAAGACATGCATTTAACCTTCTGGCATTCTGGTTGAGTCACAGCAATAATATATTGCCAGTACAGTACATATCAGCTGATTCGATGCATTTATTTGTCTTTCTAAAGCAGGGGTCACCAACTTGATCCTGGAGGTCCAGTGTCCTGCAGAGTTTAGCTCCAACTTGCCTCAACACACCTGACTGGAAGTTTCAAGTATTAGACCTTGATTAGCTGGTTCAGGTGTGTTTAATTAAGGTTAGAGCTAAACTCTGCAGGACATCGGCTGTCCAGGACCGAGTCTGTTGACCGCTGTTCTAATGAATGGAAACAGACAGGAGAAAGTTTGGTGATCGGATTAAACCCTAGGAGGAGTATTAAAATGTTTGATGCACACCCTTTTTTATGCATTTTTACAAAACCCTGAATAGCCAACTTCATGTTGGGCGGAGCTTACGACATGCAGTACAAAAGTTGTCCGGCTCAGTGAGATCTATATGTATACCAAGTTTCATATTTATACGTGCAAGTAGGTATGAGATACGCAGCACAATTTCTGACTGCTTTTCGGGGGGGCCATAGAGCCTACTTGCTACACTCTAAAGAATGCTGGGTTAAATAGAACCCAGTGCTGGGTTAAAAAGGAACAAACCCAGCTATTGGGTTGTTTTGACCCAGCGGTTTGTCCCAATAGCTAGGTTTGTCCCTTTTTAACCCAGCGCTGGATATATTTAACCCAGCATTTTTTAGAGTGTACGTGGGCAATATTGTCCATTCCTAAGCCTTTGCAATATTTACCACCCCTAAATGACACATGAAAACAAATAATGAATCCAACTGATTCTGAACTGTGAGGTCATGATATGAATATAATAAAATGTAATATTTTATGTTTTTTCCTTTATTTTGTAAAAGATAATGGACAGGAAGCATAAAGGAGGGAACATAAAAACAAAACTAAAGACCTGTTCACAGGACAATAACTAAAACTATAAAGTTTTAATAATAATTCTTATTCTGTGAGAATAGTGAAGTCCACACCACAACTATAACAATTATGACATAGAGGAAGAATAACATTTGAATCACTTTCAGACTTTTTTTTTTCCAGCTGATGAACGATAAAAACATTGACAGCCAATCAGAATCCCCCGACTTTAAAGAGTTTCAGCATTTAAAAGCAGTAGACACACACTTATAATAAACATAATGTGGTCATCTCTGAGTGTCAACACTAATATAGTTATTGTTGTTACCTTTATAGTTATCACTCTTTGTGTGAATGGGCCTACACTGTGGTTTTTCACTTGTGTTATTCTTAAAACAAAAATGCAAAATCAAATATTATTTTCTCAATTCACCTGACATTGACAGTAGTGTAAAAAAACAAAATAATAATAATAAAATTGATGTCCTAAATATTTGTTTTGTGAGTATATTTTTCATTGTTTTTCATTTGTTGTTTAGCTGGTCACGAACCTCCCATCCCATAGTTTCAAAATAAACAAGCTCATGATTATATGTGCTCAGCTCACTAGTGACAGAAAGCACAGCTGTGGTGTCATACTAAAAGGCAGCATATAATCATCCTTGTAATAATGAATTAAATAAACAAATGAATTAACATAATGGGCTTCTTTTCTTGCCCTGTGTTATACAGCTCACACATGCACTACTAAATGGGAAAAGGCATTTCTCCCAGGATAAAAGTGTACCCTGCTCAGGCCATAGTACAAAAATGTGTCTGTCTGTGAGATAAAGTAGTTGTTTTGTAGTTGTTTACTAGTACGGTTCCGGTGTTTGAGCATGGAAATGAATGAAGGAGACATCTTAAAGTGGTGAGGATGTTGCCCTGGTGCTGCACTTAAAACCGCAGTGGCCCAAGTCAACCTCATTCTCTGACTAATTGCATTTCTGCAAGTTTACGGGAAAAGCAGAGTAAAATAGGCACCAGTCGCCACTATCTCTGCCTGACAGACACGCTCCTGTCATCGCACCCTCAACGCACGTCTGTCACGACCGTCAGACTCAGATGACGCTGAGATTCCATCCCATAATTGATGATCCTCGGTCTATATCTACCACAGCCTCTGATGCTCAGATGCTTCATCTGCAACAAAATGCAAAAGTGGCTGCCTGCTTTTTTTTACTGTCCTTGATTCTGGAAGGACTTCCCCATTCATTTTCTCCATAGGCAGTTTTTAAGAGTTCTAAGCACAATGAAGCAAACTAATTAGATTCAAGAATCACAACATTACAACAACTGATGTGAAGAAATTATGAAAAGCAGAAAAAAGGAAAGTCAATACTTAAATACTTTAAAATAGAATGAACTACTTATCCCATGAATCATTGCAAATGGTGTAATTAAATAATCCAATTTATTTATAATAAAATTATGTAGCATTATTATTATATATATTAAGTACAAAATATATATTAAAATATATATTAAGGATAAAAACAATATACATTATTTAAGTTTTTTGTAGCTAATTAATATGCTGTGGGTGTGAATATACTATATTGTATAATATGTGTGTTTGTTTGTGTTAGTGTGTTATTTATATTTTTTATTTTGCATTATTTATATTATACTATTATTATTTATTATTATTTTAAGTTTTTATGTTTATATTTTCAGTTTTCAGTTTTTTTTTTTCTTTTTAGTTTTTTTTAATATATTAGTTTTTTAATACTTCTGTTTAGATTTATTTTAATTTTATTTCAGTTTTAGTAATTCAGATTACATTTACATAAACATTTTTTCATTTAGCAGACGCTTTTATCCAAAGCGACTTTCAACTAAAACTTAAATTTATTGTATTTAAACAATTGTTTTTTTACATTTTAGTTTTCAGTTTTTTACATTTCAGTTTTAATTTTTTTCCAGTTTTATTCAGCTATTCAACTTTATTTCAATTAATTATTTTTTTTTTAATAGTTTTATTTATTTTTAAGAGTAACAACTTTGACATATCCACACACACATACACAATTTATTAATTTTAAAGTTAAAGGGGTGGTTGATTGCGATTTCACTTTTTTAACGTTAGTTAGTGTGTAATGTTGCTGTTTGAGCATAAACAATATCTGAAAAGTTACGAAGCTGAAAGTTCAATGCAAACAGAGATATCGTCTTTTAAAATTCTGGCAGTTTAATGCCTACAAAAACGGCAGGTAGAGACTACAACGAGTTACTTCCCGGGTTCGTGACATCACAAACCCAGATAAACCCCACCCTCGGGAAAAGGCAGCAAAGGGGTCGAGGCCATGCTGCGCTGCTTTAGAGAAGAGGAAGAGAAAACTAGAGGTGCACGTAAAAATCTATTCATATATGAATCGCGATTCTGTCTTCTAACGATTCTAATGGATTCACAAGTTTCAAAATCAATGTTCAAAAGCAGCAGCTCTCAATACTGTTCCTCGCATCCCCCTGCTCTGCACACGCTCTGCATCTCTCTCTCTCTCTTTCAGCTCACTGTTCCAATTATACACTTATTTTCACATAGCTATGAGAAGCGTTAAACATGGACGGCTTGCATACGGTGTCCCTTTTCCTCTGCTTGTAACAAGTGCAAGGCTTCTGGGATGGGTTGTATTGTCAGAACATCTGCTCTCATGTCAACTCAACATGTGCGCATTGTGAATGTGTCTGAGGTCTTCATATTGTGAGAAAAAATACATAATTTGTTTTGTTTTTTCTTCCACACAAATAATTTGCATCACTTCTTAAAACTGATGTTAGGCCACTGGAGTCACATATTTTATTGATGTCTTTATACCTTTCTGAACCTTGAAAGTGGTAGTTGCGTATAGGCTATCAATAGAGGGACAGAAAGCACACAGATTTCATTAAAAATACTCTTCATTTGTGTTCTGAAGATGAATGAAAGTCTTATGGGTTTGGAATGGTATGAGGATGAGTAATTGATGACAGAATTCACATTTTTGTGTGAACTATCCCTATAAACAATATTGTGTTCTCTTATAGGAAAACATGTTTTGAATCTTGACTGTTTCACAGTTTGTAAAGTTAAAATTTTGTGACCACTGTTTGGTGCAACACTAGTATTGTACGAGTGCTCATGTTTTCTTTTTCTAATTCTGTCTGTTACTGTTTAAAGCTAAATTGTCTTCCACAATACAGGCATTTTTCAGTGTTTGACACATTGTTAAATTAATTTATTTAATTGAGTAATTGATTGATGAAATCGCTTTGTACTAACCAATTTAAGGCAAACAAAAGCCATTGAATGCATTTTTAAGAATGTTTACATGAAGTAAAAATAAACCATGTTCAATTAATATATTTTGCTGAATTTTTTTCCTTTATAAGATTTTTTCCCCCATATATATATATAAAGATGCACCGTTAAAACAGAAAAAGTCCTGTTTTTTTTACTGTGGGCAGACCTTCAATTAATGGAAAATTTTTGTTTTTTAATTACGGTACAAAGTTCGGGTAATGAGCTGCCAGTACTTTTTCAGTTTTTTTACTGAAATTTTTTTTAGAGTGTACCATTAAAAGCCATGCTTGCACAGGTTCTGCATGATCTTCTTCAATAATATCCTCTGCTTCTCAGTCAGGCTCAAACTGATAAGCGATATTAACGACGTCGTTGTTTACAATACAACCGGAGCACATGCCGCTGAGGTGAGGGGCAGGACTTTTAGACGCGCACTAGAGGCGGTTTAGCCAATCACAACACACTGGGCTAGCTAACCAATCAGAGCCCATTGCCTATTTCTGAGGGCGGGGCTTCATAAAAACAGGAAAAGATCAGCCCGTTTCTCAGAGAATGGACAGAGCGGTGTGGAATAAAGGTAAATTATGTGAAAAATAATGCGGTTTTTTTTTTTCAAAAGAAGCATTAACACATGTTAGACTGCACCCCATAAACACAATCAAGCCTAGAAAAAAACCAGTGAAACACCCCTTTAATGTTTCAGTTGAAGTTTCAGTATGTGAGCAGAAAGAGCCCATAGATTTCCACAATTGTCCAATCAGAAAAAGGTATTCCAAATTTCAGTCTGTACCTTAAGTTTTGGCTTCAGAAGACTTGGATATTTTTTTATAAACATAAGAAAACCATTGACATCAGCCTGAACATTTTGCTAAATATATTTTTTTATATTCCACAGAAAATAATGAGTAAGATGTAAGTTAACAATGACAGAGTTTTCATTTTTGGACAAACTATTCCTGTGATATATGAGGATATCTTTATGGTGCTAAACTTTAGAGGTGACAGCAATATATAAAGTAGGTCTCACCTCTCTAATGGCTGTGCAGAACTCGCTCTGTAGAACCTTCTTCAGGGACTGCAGCTTGTGACCCGGGACGTCACCTGACTCCTGCAATTTTTCCAGCAGCTCAATCGCCCTGGCAACATCTGAGATGGAAAAAGAGAAAGAAAACACAGATGTGTTTGAGTAACAGATGAGTAACTCTGTGATTCAGAGAGAGAGAGAGAGAGAGAGAAAGAGAGAGGGTAAAGTTTGCAGTAAAGGGCAGAGAGATGGTGGAGCTGCAGCGAATCGATTGCTGGGATAATGGAAATAGACTCGCTGAAGGCCAGAGGGGCCACTGAAAGCAATCAGTGCTCTCTTTACATGAAGCAAAAGACACATCACACTGCTGTAGCTCCTCTGTTCAGCAGACCTACAGGGCACACATTCACTGGGGTCACATTCACACATTCACTTGTTTCAACAATATGTGTCTTTGCCACAGCTTTCACTGTCTGGGTCTGTGTCAAGCCGTTCTAATATACTTAGAGAGAGCTATCCATTAGCATTCCCATTCATCTCAACGGCAGTTCGACTGGCACATTTAGTCAGTAGATGTATTTGCACAGCTATAAGTGGGCTGCTTTATGCTGTTTACATGTAAGAGTGATGAAGAAACATTGGAGGAATGTGAAAATACAGACCCATGAGAGAGCTGCTACTAATTTTATAGTAGCTGCTTTAGAAGACTTTCATTATATGAACAAAAACACTTTACACATTCTTCAAATATCTTCATTTGTGTTCTGCAGAACAAAGGAACTCATTCTAGTTTAGAACAACAGGAGGGAGAGTTAATGATCACAGATTTTTGGGCGAACTATCTGTTTTTTTAAGCCAAGTAGCAAAAAACCCGCTTAAATAGGCTTGTATAAAACATGGCAACAAAAATATTGAGAAAACAAACGCACATTTAATATAAGGTAGAACGGGGCAAATGGCATAGCTTAAGGAATGTTATTTTCACTACTCCTATATTGTATGACTGCAAAAAAAATAAAAAAATAAATAAATAATATATATATATATATATATATATATTAAAATATACTTTTTATTGAACAGTGAGCAACACATTTTGTGGAAAAAGAAATCCTAAAATCATATAAATATATGATGTGGCAAGGGGAGTCTTTCACCTCACACTCGGCCTCCACTGATACAAATACTTCAGCTGAAGTAATATGTTCTGCATAATATTTAGGTTACTACTTGTTTAAAACATCCCCTTCAGCAAATTTTGTACTGTATACTGTTCATTTTGATAAAATAATCTGTCATTTAGAATACAGGGGAAAAAAACTTTAAAAAACAAAGATTTTGAAAGCTTCACACACTGCTTAAAGGAAATCCCATAATAATCTAGTATGGGTTTACAGTAATAACAATAAAAATATTTTTATGAATAATGTAATGTTTTTAACTATAATGGTTACCTTCTATACATGGTGATTATCTATAAGATGGATAAACAGCTTAAAGGGATAGTTCACCAAAAAATGAAAATTACCCCATGATTTACTGACCCTCAAGCCATCCTTTGTGTATATGACTTTCTTCTTTCAGACGCGAACAATCGGAGTTAAATATCCTGGCTCTTCCAAGCTTTATAATGGCAGTGAATGGCTGTTGATATTCAATAGTCCAATAGAAGTACAATAAAGTGCATCCATCCATCATTAAAGTGTTCCACACGGCTCCGGGGGGTTAATAAATGCCTCCTGAAGCAAATCGATGTATTTTTGTAAGAAAAATATCCATATTTAAAACTTTATACACTGTAATCTCTAACTTTGCTAACTGTCGTACGCTCTTTCACAAGAGAGACGTTCCAGCAGATGATGTAGGACATAGCATAGCCGTAGCGTAAACTCTGAGAAGTGATGTACACGGAAGCACAGAGAGAGAGCAAAACAAAACACCAGTCACGAATTAGACGAGGATTTTGATAAAAACCAAGAGGAGACTGGTCTTCCTTTGGTTCTCGCAAGACTAGCATATTCTCACTGGTGCTTACGCCTACATCCTACATCATCTGCTGGAACGTCTCTCTCGTGAACGAGCGTACGACAGTTAGTGGAAGTTAGAGATTATGGTTTAGAAAATTTTAAATATGGATATTTTTCATACAAAACACATCGATTCACTTCAGGAGGCCTTAATTAACCCTCCGGAGCCATGTACTTTTTATGATGGATGGATGCACTTTATTGGACTATTGAATATCAACAGTCATTGCTATTATAAAGCTTGGAAGAGCCGGGATATTTTTTAAAATAACTCCAGTTGTATTCATCTGAAAGAAGAAAGTTGGCAACACTTTAGTATAGAGACCCATTCTCACTGTTAACTAGTTGCTTATTAGCATGCCTATTAATAACATATTGGCTGTTTATTACTAATAAAGCACATATTCTGCATTACCATATTCTACATCCCTAATCCTACCCAATACCTAAACTTAACAACGACCTTACTAACTATTAATAAGCAGCAAATTAGCAGTTTATTGAAGCAAAAGTCATAGCTAATGGTTTGCTAATAGTGAGACTTAGACCTTAAAATAAAGTGTGACCAGAAAGTAGGGATGTGCAATTAATCGAATGCGATAAGTCATGCGCATCTCGTCAGTAAAGCCAGTTCTGTGATTAGTAGTAAATCTCCATCATGTGCTTTCAGATGGAGCAGCACTGACAAGCTACGCAATATCGCGTTCATAATCATAGATGATTTGCCTGCGATAATGAACGCAATATAGTCAGTGAACTATTGCTCTGTGTAGTAAATGCCGCTCCATCTGAAAGCACGTGCTGGAGATTTACCACTGATCACAGAACCGGCTTTACTGACGAGATGTGCATGATAATCGCATTCGATTAATTGCACAGCCCTACCAGAAAGTTATATACACCTAGGATGGCTTGAGGGTGAGTAATTTTTGGGTGACAAACAAATGGAAACATCAGTCAGCTATTTATAATCACATAAATTATTGTGCCTTTAGCCCCTGCAGTAGAGGCACTTTTTACCCCAAATACCATACTTTTACATTTTCTATTGTTATTGAAGACAACAAAACTTTTGTTGTGAGTTTTTGTGCCATTTAGTTTAGAGTAAAATAAAATAAAATGCACTTTGGTGTACATATAACCATTATGTACCCATAATAGTACCTACTATTAATCTTAGCAATATTTAGTGTCAAGGTAAGTTTATTAGCAGCTAGTAAAGGAACTTATAGTCAGTGGAGTAAGATGAGTTTTTATGTCCCCATAATGGTGTAGTTACAGTATGGCATCTCCCAGCACAGGCTGACTGCTGATGCTAATTAGCTAAACCCTGCTAAGGATTGATTAGTTGAGTGATTGATTAGTGAAGTTAAATAGTTTTATTTTTTTAGCTTTACTTTTTCTTTAAGCAGTGGTTTAACATGGATGGATTTAGATACATTTTCCCCTGCACTTTTAGCATGCTATATTTTAGTTTGACAACTACTCTGATAGTAGCCGTTAGGCTGCCTGCATAGTAAAACAATTAAAACTTTCTTTAAATTCATCCCCCTTTAAAATAAAACGACTACAACCATCAAAGAATCGCCTTTCTAAAAAAAATCCACCACCTTTGACAAAAAATTAGAGAAAATTATTGTCAATTATTGACTTCAAATGCTGTGAATGCCTGCTGTGAACATTGCTCCTGTTATTAAGCATAGGCCTAATCGTTTTTTGTAAGGACTATGATAAAGGCGTATCAATGTGATAAATATCTTAAGTCTCTAGGTCTAGTATGTAGTTTTACACACCCCTGTTGCTAATGATCGGAGTGTTACTGATGGTTGAGCCTCTGGTCACATTTAGTGCTCTGTAGGACTCGCGGCGATTTGTTTTTTGTGTCAAGGCAGGCATGTGGCTAATTGTGCTCGTTCATCTTTGGACCGTGAAAAATTATACCCATTTTACATAATGTGCGACTGTTTGGGGGGGGGGTTCCTACCAAACTGTCTGACAAATTGACAAAAAACAAGGGTCTTTCTGTCCCATAGTAGCCTTCATTAGATAATAACTTTGTTTGAACACAGACAGCAAAGCAAAGTGGGCCAGACCCTGGCAGGAACTAATAAAACCGAACCCAGCGAGACTAGAAGAGCAGACACAAAAGCTATTACAGCCTGTGGGCTCATGGGACAATAACAGATGCAACAATCTGAGCAAAATCTCTTGCAGTTTGAGGGCCTTTCTGTCAGTCACATCGAGAGGAGACTTGCAAACTTTTGCTCTAGTCTTCAAACCTCAAATGGGCGGTTTTGGTACATTTTTCATTAATATGTCACATTGCCCTAAATTTGAAAGCTTTGCTGATAAAACGATGGATTCAAATTAAAGCTCTTCTGTTATTAAAGCAGCTTAGATTCTATCAAAACCTGACAGCTAGATCCATAACTGAGCGGTGTCCTGGCATGTCCCACTTGGCTCTGGCACAGAGCTGTTAGAAGAATGTCAGCATGACATTAATCACTCTGTTGCCACTGCACGTCAGTAAAAATTGATGACTGATGCTTTTTTGTGAAAAATTAACACAGACGAGGGCATAAACTGGGGTCTCTTGAATGCTTAGATCAGTGTTATTGTATACTAAAACTACTGAAAATCATTTTTATGAATTGAAATAAAGTTAAAATAAAATAAAATATAAAATATAAAATACAAAAAGATTTTCTCTTATATACTGAAACTGAAATAAAAAATAAAGCTAAAAAGCTAGATTATTCTGTAATAGTTGTGTTTATGCAACTGGCCTAAGATGATTCCTAAATTGTGAGATTGCAAGATCTGAAGCAGTCAAGTGTATCTAAACGAAATGCCTGATATCTTCAAAAATTTATTTGTTATGTTCCATGGAAAAAATAACAGTAATAGCATATAATTTTGGATTGAGACAAGAATGAGTAAATAATAAATTATAGGTAAACGATTCTTTTAACAATTTTGGCCCACCCAAGCATAGCTATGGGAATAGTATGATTTGGAAATGATGAGAAAAACAAAACATAAAAATGTTAATACATTTCTAATAATGCAGTTTATTTATAGAGCTTTTCAAGGTACTCGATGCTTTGCAAGAGATAAAAATGACAAATGCAATACAATAAAACCAATAACAGTTTTGAAGGAGCTTGGGTTTTGAGGAAGGAGTCTTTGTATGGAGGGCGTAGTGCATGAAGAAAAGGTCTTTGAAAGACATCCATTGTGATACAGGGAGCCAGTGAAACTTTTGAAGGACATTGTTGATGTGGTCACGATAGCAGACATGCAGCCGAGTTCTGGATGTACTGGAGTTTATATTTAGGACTTTGGATGATGTGCCATAAAGAATGCAGAGTTTATAGACAATTCTGCATATAATAAAGGCATGAACCAATCAAAGTTCCAGCAGCAAATAAGTAGAGACAAGTTAAATTTTAATTAATTCTAACTAGAATACTCATAGCTTAAATACAAGTGTTGCATCCTTGTTGTTTCAGATTTAATCACAGATCACCCATAACACTACCATCACAAAGCATTGCCTATGATCAATTCAAAATGGTTGCAGTACATTTCCCACTTGGTGCAAGTAAATTGATAAGTTCAGTGGATCACACCCACCGATTTAATGTTGCACTTAGTAGTGCCATTTAGCCACACCTTGGAAGTGAATTCCTCTCTTCATGTTCCATGTCCAGCTCACCTTAAGTGCATTATAGGATGGACTCTTGTGCAAGGCAACAGAAGGCAGTATAATAATATACAACTTTTTGTAAAAGACTTCGTCAGGAGTGTGCATATTATGCTTTAAGAAGCTGCTCTATAGGTTTTGGGACAGAGCCATAGGATCAATATAGACTTCATAATACTGACATTTTAATTAGAGCATACGCTCAGAATAAAGGTCCGCACTAATCCTTTCGAAACTTATATACTATTCACTGCAGCTGAAATGAACACTAGAGTCATTCTTTTCTATTTCACACAACTTATGATTACAGGGGCAGATTAACGATTAATTTGTGTGGTTTCTTGCACAGTACTATGCTATGACTTCAAAACACTTTTATCATAGTGCATGATTTGTAAGCTAATACATTTTTTAAGTTTGGATCACATGACCAGCTTCATATGGCTTTTCTGATGTGGTAAATTTGCTCGGTAGCTCACCTGGTAAGGCCGGGTATGAGTCCCGTGAAGCACAAGTCACGATAAAAGAGCTTATAAAGACTTGTAGAAGCCAGATAAAATGACATAGATGATTCTGCAAATGTGTTTTTTTTTCACTCACATTTGCTTTAATTAACACTATCGGTTTGGTTTTTATAGGTGGTATGTTATTTTCAAACGTTATAGAGCATTAAACTTTTAGCATCACTCACTGTACATTTCATTTTCAAACTGCTGCGAGACTTAACAACCAATCTAATAAAATGTTGCCAGATTCACATTCCGATGAAACCAAACATACTATTAGCGCTACTCACTGAACATTTCACTTTCAAACTTGTGCAAAACGTGTAAGAAGCAACACAAGATCATTTTGTAGAACGATATGTTCCACTGAGCCTGGGTTGCAAAATATGCAAACCGTTAGCTTGTCCGTTCTGTTTTCCCAACAACAGAGTGCATGACATCAGATTAGTGAAGGTGACCTTTGCAGTCATGTCCTGTGGCAGCTTTCACAGATCCACATATGTACAGGCAGCGCCACAGCATGTGACAACCTTTACTTCATTAATCCTGTGCTGAAGCTCCATCATTACCGGCGGATTCTGCCGAGAGGATGGTCTGGAGTCGTGTATGGGGTAATGAGCCATCTTGAACATGCTGGTGTCCTTTCAGCCAGCACAGGAAACTGTGAACACCCCTTTTCACATTTATGTCTCATTACTGGGAGGTCAGAGGATGACCACGGATGATCTTCTGCTGCTTCTCACTTCCTGTCTCTCTCTGTGACTCATACTTCTCTTGTGTCTTGATTCAGATGTTTCTGTCTCTGTGGTCTCTCTTGCTCATTATTTTAGAAAGTCTTTGTATTTAAGCTGCTTTAAAGATAAACTTTGAGATGGAACAAATGTGTTGTGTCATACACATTACCTAAGACCTTCCTTCCTGTTTATCATGATCTTTCTATGAGTGTAACTTTGTATTAAAATGTGGTAGGAACAGTTGGGGGATAGGTTGTGCACAGATGTGCTAATTATGTTATGTTCAAGTTATGGAATATTTTGCTAATGAATATTAATTAGGATAGAACATAATTTAACATGATCTGTTACTGTTTCTATAAATACGTCTATATGATGTATTGATCTAGAAATCAGCTCTCTAGGGGAGTATTTGCTAAGTAAAAAATTAAATAATAACATTATGACATGATTAGAAATGTCCAAAATCATTTCTATTTATTTAGAAGAACCACTACAGTTTTTTCTTCTTCAGTTTTTCTATGTAAACATGCATAAGACTTACATCTTTGACCACTGCACTGTGCATCACTGTTTTTTCAGCATCTTGTTCAACTTTCAAAAACATGTCTTGAGACCTTGCATTCTTTCCCATTAATCAGTGGCTCCACTCTTGAGTTTATAAACACAAGAATGTATTCGGGATGAATAGCCCATTAGTTGCTATTTTTTTAATTGAAAAAATAGTACTCGTTAATTCACTGTAACATGCTTTTTGTATCAATGTAGTATTTGAATATTCTTTAGCTGGATTCCATTTATACATTGTTTTACAATAGACCTTAGCCAGGGTAGTGCCATACGTAATGTTTGACAGGAATGAAAACGAGGCTGTAATGGATAGAAGTACAAAGTGTTCAATGGATTTGACTGTTATTTAACAAAATTCCAGTTGCTTCAGCTGATGAAACATCTTACCAAAAACTCTTAGAATATAAATATAAAACATTATCAATATAATATCAACATAAAACATTTTGAAAAATGTTCAAAGTATGTTGTGTTTTCTGAAATTTGAAGGACCTTTATACAGTGCATGCCACTGTAAAGACTGTAGGCCTCATGTATCAATTTAACGTAGACATGAGCGCAGATCTGAGCGCACAAATCAACTTACGACAGGGTTCAGGTGTGATTCATGAAACATTCGTGCGACACCAATCTGATAGTACTGATGATTGTACATTGATAAATGTGGTGGCTGAAAAAAATCGTCATTTGAATATCATGCCCCTAAAAACTCACGTCCATATTGATAAATTACAAGGTTTACGTAGAAATGACCATATGCCCAATTTTCTGTCATACGTTCGTTTTGTAAATGAGGCCCTGTAACTCTATCCCTCTCAGCCTTGTGTTAAATTAAATATGGTGTCTCACTTCACTAAGGTCTATAAAAGGGTCATTGATGCTGACCAATTCAATCCAGAATCAAGTTGTGTCCAGGGATTTTGTAGGTCAGATGATAATTACATGAATTAGCAGGTGAATGTTAAGTATATGGTAGTAATGATTGTGCTTTGAATATGAGGGTTTTTGGGGGTTTGAGATTGCAGATATACATCAATGCATGTATATCAACATTTGTTTGGGAACAAATTTGTTTGGATAGAGTTGTGGAAAGGTGATAAATCGGAGCATGTCTGAGAACTGTGTGTGAGAGATGATTTGCTGCTATGGCTTTGTGCCGCTGACGACAACTGCAACAATCACCCAGCTAGGGCTGTGCAAAAAATCGAATGCGATTATCATGCGCATCTCGTCAGTAAAGCCGGTTCTGTGATTAGTAGTAAATCTCCAGCACGTGCGTTCAGATGGAGCGGCATTGAATCGCCTGTGATTTTGAACGCGATATTGCGTAGCTTGTCAGTGAACTATGGCTCTGTGTAGTAAATGCCGCTCCATCTGAACGCACGTGCTGGAGATTTACTACTAATCACAGAACCGGCTTTACTGACGAGATGCGCATGAAAATCGCATTTGATTATTTGCACAGCCCTACACCCAGCAAAACATTAAAATATCAGATTCACTCAGTATTCATCACTAAATTAATACTCGTGCTTGACCATTAGAGATGTTTTCTCTGTAAGATGTATTAAATATAAAAAAGTTGTGGAGATATAATTGGCTTTGGCAAAAAAGTGGTCATATCTCATCGAAATTGTTCCCAAAGTTTCTTTTAATCGCATATTTGAAGGCACTGCAAGCAACTTGCATAAAATGTCTCTACTTTCTGATATCATTACCTCTGTAAACCTAAAAAATGGTATAAGGAAGTAGCACACCCCTTTTTAGCTACTCAGAAAACACCTTTTACAGATATTGGTTTGCTGGGATGAAGTGCCTTAAGAAAGAGGGTGTGTGGTTGAAGGGATTATCTAATTGTAGCGGAAGTTAGCAAATCACTTACAGCACCTTTAACAAAATTGAGCTGAAACTCTATAACCTCAGGGAAGGAAATGATGTCTAATGCCTTATTAACGGTCTAAAGATCAATCACCATAATGTCATTTAGTGGGCAAAGTTATTTATACAAAATAAATGGACTGGTTAATGCATTTGTGGAGATTATTAATGACTATATCTTCGAGGAAACACGAAACAACATTTCAAAGATAAATTCATCCATTAACAAAGTTATAAGATGAAAAAAGCCTCTAAAAGCATTTCAAGCCGCCGCATCATGCACCGCTATTACAGATAGGATTAATTCTCCATGGCGCCTCAAGTTTTTTCCCGGCTTTCAGTGAGCAGCCAAACTAGGCTTGGTTTATTAGTACAGGTCTCATCCCAATAAAGTCTTTCCTCACACATCTGAGTGACGCATGGCATCATTTAGCAGGAAAAGGAAACATTGTAGCCCACATTGTTATTCCAAGAGCTAAATTTGTGGGATTCAGATTTGCATGGTGGCAGCTCAAGGCCCTGTGTTGATCTAACTTGGGATTTATGTCACATCTACTAGCGTTGGCTCACAATCAGGACATTTAAAGGGTCTGGTGTACACACTCTAGGTTTGTGATTGGTACATTCAACTACATTACCATGGAGACCGGTAAGTGCAGCGGAGGGGGCTGCAAATGCGTTGGCAATGGAGTGGAAGAGTACACTATTATGTATCTCTTCTCGTAACGTGTGGTCTTCCAACAAGAAATAAGCCAGAGTGATTGCGTAATTTTGCGCCTTTAAATGTGAAACCCACATGGGGATGCCTGCCCACATGGCTGTGTGAGTAAGCATGGGGGAGCAAAGATAGCGCACAGATAGAGAGCATTCAGTCTTCCAGTGTCTCCATTCAAACCATTGTAGCCTTCAGCACTGCTGCTAATGGTGCAGGGGACAACATGATCCCATTTTCTCCACAAACACACTGTGGATTCAGACCACATAGTGAAAACACCACTTAAATCAACCATAGTATTTATATCATGTACTAAGAAAAAAGCTTCTCTAACATGTACAGTTTTGGCCGCTAAAGGAACGTTTTTTACATTTTTTATATCTTTTTTTAATCAGTTTCAGAATTATTTTGATGGTATACCTACATCTAGTTAGGCGAATGGCTTCTGTTTCTTTTCTACACATCCCCTCAAACATCTGTTTTGGGAGTATGTAAGTTCCTCAGAAAGGGAGGATTGCTTTACATCAACAGAAAATGCTTTAAACGGAATTAATAATGTAAAGTTTTGAGAAAGCATTATTTTGATATTCGTCCAGTTTTCACAGGAATCACGCTTCCGACTTTTTACCAATGAACTAGGTTTTCCTATCATGGCAAGTTTAGATACATTTTGTTTAGTTTTTCTGACAAAAGAATATAAACTCAGCAACAGTGTCAACAAAGTATTAAATAATTTGTGAGGCATCTCAAACTTCTCACTGCGAACACAGTTTTTCTGTTTTAAGGGGTGATTCAATGATTAATGTTTGACTTGTGTCACAAACTTGACTTGTTTTTCCTAGACAGCTCCATCTCTTGGACAACAAATGGAGAATCCTTCTGAGATTAGTTTCCTGAGAAAAGACACCAGTATAACGTGTGTCTCTTCTCAACAATTCCTCAAACTGTTCTCAGATTTGCCAATACAGCAATCTGCAATCAAACGCCAGAGATTTCATCATGCTTCCCGAGAAACAAATGTATTATAGCCTTACTGAAAAAAATATACAAGCTTGTTTGCTGGTCTTAGGCTGGCCACACACTTAAAAATTTTAAGGCAGATTTAAAAATCCGCTATTGGGTGGTGTCATGATTATTTAACTGCTCCTGATCAAGACGGAGCGTCCCCGAACTCAAATCGTAAATATAAAAATGTTTGATATTTACGACTCTTGATCAGGCTGCCTCTGACGTTTGGTTCCCACGATAGCCAATGAGAGTGAGCAAGCGTCACCTACCCGATGTTCAGTCAAAGCGTCACCTACCGGACATCACCCATATTCTTTTTTTGTTTTTCAGTGTACAACAGAACATGTGCCAGGAGAGCCAGCTGACAACGTCGATTGTCCTCCATGTGTTTTACTTCTCTAGTCACGTTTCTCTCTGAGATCTTGTCACTCTGAAGTCGTTCCTACAATCAACAAGTGCGTGTTCTTGAAAATCTGTTGAAACTGTCTGCCAGTGGTTTCCCATGGTTTTAAAATCAGTTAAGATTTGAAAATCGTCTAGTGTGTCCCAGGCCTTAGCTGGTCTCCCAGCCTGTCCAGTTGGTCTATTGGCTGGATTTAGAGGGATTTTGAAAACTTTTCAGCTTCTCAGCTGGCCGTCCAGCTAACCTAGGTAAACACCAGCCTGGCCAGGTTGTGAGACCATTTTAAACCAGCTAAAACCAATTTAAACTAGTTGAGACCAGAAAACCAGCTGGTTTAAGTTGATTTGTTTTGTCTTTTCAGCAGGGATGCACACAACAACTGTATAATTCGTTTTTTAAGTTGCGATGAAATTAAAGTGTGACTGACCTTTTCTTTTGTATTTGTATTTGTGTTGTACTGTACATCCAAGCATGACGGATTATAGAAAAAGAAAAAATGAAGGACGGGGACTGTTATATATGCATTGGCTGTTGATTTGATTTTAAGATGTGGGTGTTGCACGTAAAAATCGTCTCAGGTTACTTATGTAACCATGGTTCCCTGAGTAGGGAACGAGACACTGCGTCCTCTAGGGGGATGAACATGAATTTGCGGGGTCTGGGTTTAAGCGGACTAAATGGAGAAGTACTCTATATGTCCAATTCTGATTTAAAAATAAGAGGTCGAAACATTTAAAAATGAAACATACAGTACATCATTCACAATAAGATCTTAGATAGGGTGAATTCTCATTTCTTGTCGACTTTAAATTGTAAAATACGATGAAACACAACTGAGAACTCTGTTAGGTCTCATGAGCTTTGAAAGAGAAATAAAACTTTACTCTGGGGACCCTTTTACACTCCCCACTATAATTCATTATGAGGATTTGAATTTCAATGTGGCTGACAGCACTGGTCAGGTTTTGCATTGCAATTTATATTCAATATTATTCACAGTGCAGTCTTCTAGAATTCATTTACATGATTATTAATTACTTTATAGCTATATGAACCCATTAGCTTGATAAGGACGAACAAGTGAATATAAATTCATCTTAGTATATGTATACTGCATCAGACAAAAACCTGTAAAGTAAAAGATAAAAAGGTAGCTTTTAAACAAAAATCAACCTTTTAAATAAAACAAAAATGGTATAATGCCATAGTAATTTAAAAGGTAGAGGAAATGCTGATAAATAAATACAGTGAAACACAATCTAATTACCTACAACGGACAAAGAAATCTCAACACTGCAAATCAAGTGCGACGAGATGCTGTTTGTCTAGAGGAGTGACCAGATCTCTACAGAGACTCAGTGTTGTCTTTCAAGTGAGACTAAAACTCATATCTCTCAGCACTGTGGACGTTTCCTTTTCTAGACAGGATTTAATAACAAGGACATCAATCTCCGTGGTAAGATTGTGGCAAGCGTACCCCTCGCAAGCCCACAATTCAGTATCGAGGACTGAGTCAATAGCAAATGATTTTTCTGTGTTGTAGACACAGTTGAGGGTGTGACTGGGCATTCTGTGCATAGTATTTGAATGAGTATTTCCCTGCTGTCATATAATCTTCTCTGTCTATATAGTGCAATATCATTTGCACATGTAACCTAACTGCACAGAGTTGAGGGTCTCATGGGTAAATATCACAGTAATAATAATGCTAATGTTCCATTCAACTCGGAGAGTTGGAAAGTCTTACTCCAGCAGTTTCCAACCTCAATCTGCAACTCTGATCCACTGATATGCAGGTGTATGACATCACAAGAACGTGGTGGCACAAAGAGATTCACAGTTAATGATATCAATGAGTCAACCTTCCCATTTTACAGTACATGAATATAAAGCCTGTTTAGCTAATTTGCATAGACAGCTGCATAAAACAAGCTTAAATGAACCTCTCTGCTAATCTCCATACACTTGTAAATGTTAGCATTGCATAGCATCGTATGCCAGGAGACATCCTTGTTGACAACTGAACACCTGCAAAGCTAATAGGAGCCAAAATTTTCCTCTTTACATGTCATTTTGTGACTTTAAATGGAACGCAGTGTAACATGGAACAAAAAAAAAAAGAGCTGTACCAAACAAGAAAGTCTGAAGTTTGTAGAAACACGTTTATCTAGGATTATACTGTATATAGAATAGTTTGGTTTAAAGTTAGCATGAAATGGCACTCTACCACTGTAATTTGGCATATTTCCAAGTGAAACAAGATATACAACTGTGGTTAGGGGGGCGTGGTTCAGCGAAGTTTGCAGCGGGAGAGACGCACTGGCCAGTTCATCCGGGGCCACCCACATGCCTCCACGGTCCTCTCAAAGAGGTCGACGAAGGCATCCGGATCATCCAGCGGGCCCAACTTGTTCAAAGGCATGTGGGCTGGCAGGGCCGGGGCAGATGGACTTCCCCCAGCCCGAACCTCCTTTTCCATCCAGCTCCGGAACAGCTCGTGGTCCTCTTGCTGCGTCTGGACGAGGGCACGGAATCGACGTTCCTGATCCTCCCTCATGTCCAGCAGCGCTTGATGGTGCTCTTGACGGAGTCCCGCGAGTGAGTGGATGACCTCCGCAAACGGCGAACTTGATGGAGATGACATGATGGCGGCGGCGTTATCAGTTCCTTCCCGGGTTTCGGCACCAGTGTAGCACAGTTCGTAATAAAGAAGGAAGGAAGTGAACCAGGTGGGCGTTTGGAGACTCGTGGATATTTATTTAATAACTCAAAACTTGAACAAAACAAAAGTAACGCTTCCAGCGCGTTCACACACTGCCAATGGCACAAATTCAGTTCCTCAGGTTTTCTCTCTCTGGCCGAGCGATGCCCACAAGTCTCCGTCTCTCTCCCTTCCACGTTCTCCAGTCTGCCTTTTAACCGGTCTCTCCAGGCCAATTACTGCAATCAGACACAGGTGTTCATCATTTTGCACTTGACCTACTTACTCACCACTCGTCTCCCGCCCCTCTCTCCCGCTGCAAACTTCGCTGAACCACGCCCCCCTCGCCACAACAACAAAATAATGTAGAGCCGGACTTTTCTTTATGAGGAATTGATTGAAACGCGTGTTCCATACCATGTTCTAACTACAAGTTGCGAAGAAACAGAAGTAGCGACATTGTTTATTTTTGTGTTGTGCCTTACATCCGAGTGTAATCAAAAAAGAAAAAAGTAGATCAGATTCTAGCAGTCGGTTGTTGTAAGATCTGCCTGGAACTACTTTAGCCATGCGTTTCCTGAAAAACAATTGCACACCTTAGAATGTTCATCAACTAATCAGATTCAAGCATTCAACAGCCCTGTGGTATAAGTGCTCAAAAAAGGACAGTTGTTTCAGAGGCAAAGCAAATTACTTTTTGCACAATAAGACCATGCACATGTACTGGGTAAAAGTAAACAGGGTCCGTTTTGATTTCATGTTGACTGTAAGCTGTTTTTCTAATATTCAATTTGTCATCCATTACATTACAATTTTTGATTTCTAAAGCTACAAGCTTCAATACTGACATCATGGTCTATGTACTGTTTTCCTGAGGATTGCATTGTATTCACCATTTTACATGTCAGAATGAATTGCCTGAGAGAGTGCTAGCCATCTGCCGCTTTCCAGATTCAGACGGCCATCCTTTACGGGTCAGACAAGCCTGAGGAAAACGCTGGTCTCCGGACAGCAGGCCTGCCAAAACAGCATGAGCTAAAGCAGTACCCTTCTCTGGTGTCCGGCTCATATCCCAGGACCTCACTTTATCAAACCCTGTGAATTATCAGTAATTGGCCCAACTGTGACATTCCCGATTGCAAAGGGCACATAAATCACCTCGCAGTATAATAGCTCAAACGGCAAACTATGCAAGTCCTGCACAAATGACCTCACAGAGCGTTTGTCCCCTGATGTCTGACTGATACCACTGTCTGTCTTTCTAGACCCTTTCTTTTTCATACACACAATTACTGGTGACACAGACACTCTTGTTCGGATAAAAATAGTCTTAGATATGATCCCTTGATCTCATTCTCAGGCTGGTCTGGGCTTTTATCTTCGAATGGACAGACTAAAGTGGACAGAAAATGTTCAGAAACGCTTTTGCCTAGAGGAAAGATTATATCACTGCTATTTTATGCAATATAATTCAGTGGTACATTATACAAGTTATATAACCATCCTATAGTTGGCAATAGTCTTCTAAGCTTTTGTACCAGTGAATAGCTTTCATGACCGTCTTGATATTGTTTCGGGTCAATATTCTCTGAAAATCTTCCAAAAGAAATTTGTTCAAATTCAAGGATGTCAAAGAGGAACCTTTAATGTTTAATTTAGCAAAGTACTCAGATGAATTTTGTCTTTCTGAATAGAAAAAGAGGACTTCAAAAAAACAAAAATCTATATGACACGAGTCTTCCAAGATCTTCAAAACAAATAAATTCATTTTGTGCAAGGTTAATGCATTAGTAGTATGAAGCAAGGATGGAACTTGACCAAAAAAAAAAAACAGCCCAGTGTTAGCCTAATAAAAAAATCACCTTTTGTATTATCTAGTTCAAAAATAATGCTTTTACATTGCAGAGGAAAAGCTATTAAATTGAACAATTGTTTAAGAGGAATATGTCAAGCAATGCTAATCACAGAGAACCATGTTTGCATCCCACATAATTATATTGACATTTTCAATAGACTAGGAATTGAAAGCACATTTGTGACCCTGGACCACAAAAGCAGTCTTAAGTCGCTGGGGTATATTTGTAGCAATAGCCAAAAATACATTGTATGGGTCAAAATTATAGATTTTTCTTTTATGACAAAAATCATTAGGATATTAAGTAAAGATCATGTTCCATGAAGATATTTTGTAAATTTCCTACTGTAAATATATCAAAACTTAATTTCTGATTAGTAATATGCATTGCTAAGAACTTCATTTGGACAAATTTAAAGGC
>NW_015542495.1:1500757-1501460 GCF_001515605.1 Sinocyclocheilus anshuiensis
AAATAGTTGTATCTCGGCCAAATATTGTCCTATCCTAACAAACCATACATCAATGGAAAGCTTATTTATTCATATAGCTTTCAGATGATGTATAAATCTCAATTTCGAAAAATTTACAATGGTTTTATGGTCCAGGGTCACATTTGATCGCATTTATGTTTGTGATTTTACTGATTTGATTAACTTCACTTATAAGGTACACCAGTATTACCATAACATGAGGGCTTTGTCCAAGAAGACTCAATGTTTTAGGAGTAACGTCCGCATTTAAACACAGCAGTGATTCCCCCAAATCACCGTTCCATGTGTGTACGGATGGATCGGTTTGTGAAAGGGAAGAGAAAAAAAGCCATAGATGAAGTCGCACAGACCCAGGCAGGTGCTGGTCATTCAAAAGCTAAATGCAGAAAATATGACGAGGCATATCTTGCTCTCGGCTTCACTCACCGTGTCTATACCGGACGCTACAGTTGTTGCGTCGCGCCACAGCAGCTCTACACTGGACGCGCTCAAAGCAACCGTTGCAAATCATTTTAACTTTGTTGTGCCGCATCCAGTGTACACAGTGTCACTGATTATAATGGGTTCTACTCACTGATCTATAATAGATAATTATATATAGATCAGTGGTTCTACTGTATTTTGCCGCTCGCGTCCGGTGTAGACACGGTGTTTAATGTCATTGGTGAGGAGGAAAGCCTGT